>NC_059202.1:6943483-7243483 GCF_020615455.1 Coregonus clupeaformis
GAAGTCTCGCCTCCACACCAGAGGAAGCAGCCCCCCCTTGGCCTCTGCTGACGAAGCCACTGTCTTGCCTGCCTCTCAGAGACAACTTCCTGTGACATAATCCAAGCTGAGAACATAGGCTTTACACAACAAACCCCTTGTATGATTAGCCTATAGGGCCCTGAGTTTTTCTAGGTCAGGGTATATGGTCAGAAATCTTGGGCCAGGAGTTACCGTCAAGTAACCTGAGCAGCACAAACCCTTGGACCCTATGTATGAAAAATGGTATAGGCCATTGTGTAGATCCTATAATTTAGAATGTCCATGCATCAACTAGGTTTCCTCAGTTTTCATAAATGGCCCAAGGCACGGCAAGTGGGATACAATGCAATAACAGAAAAACCTGGTTAGGAAAAGGGAAGGGAAAACCTAGTCAGTTGCACAACTGAATGCATTCAACTGAAATGTGTTTACGCATTTAACCAAACCCCTCTGAATCAGAGAGGTGCGGGGGGCAGCCTTAATCGACGTCATTGGCGCCCGAGGGGTTAACTGCCTTGCTCAAGGGCAGAACGGCAGATTTTTCCACCTGTCCGGCTAAGGGATTCGAACAAACAACCTTTTGTTTACTGTCCCTACGCTATAATCGCTAGCCTACTGGCTGAGGAACATTTTATTACCAGTCAAGGCTGCAATAGTTACTCTCCTGTTAAACAGCTTCCTGAAAGTTATCATGAGACTATCACTGAATGAAGGCTATGAAGTCTTTGAAACTGTGTGTTATCCAAGCACTTAATGAAATGGACTACAGTCAGCGACATATTCCTAGTGCTGTACGTCATTTATAAAATGTAAGGGACAATAAATCAATGTGAATTAGGCTTATGTTCCCTATTTAATCACCATTGATCTGATCTTGATTATGATCTGATTAACACAGACATATCATTTCAATAGATACGGTAAAAAAAGCTCTCAAAACCAATTACTGTAGTTGAAGGAGTATGGATGATTAGAGGTAAAGCAATACATCTACATGAAACGTCAGCCTCGTATGTGGCCACACGTGCACACACTTGAAATGATATCTCCCATCGCATAGCAATCATAATGACATAATGGCGGCCTAAATAGAGTAGAGTAAACCACCAGACCAATCCCACTAAAAACTTAAGGGTTTACTCACATGGATCATCCATCTCTCCCCAGTGTTTTCATCCTGCAGGGACATTGATAGATGGAGCGCTGAACTTGCCTAAGGCCAGTGGCGGTGCCATCAGTCTTCCTCAGTCAGTCACACACGCGCACGCATACACACTAGGGATGGGCATTTGACATTATTTCACTATTCAAATAATATCAAGCATTCTTTTCGGATATCTGGATAGTCGGAAAAAATCATATCTATATATATATATTTTGTATAAATAAATACAAACGCTCCTGACCAATCAGAATGACAGACATGCACACGCAGAGGTAAACACTGGACAAGCTGCTTTCCTCTGTAGTTTGTCACAAAAAAAAATTCATTACATAGCCTATGCAGAGTCACCAGAACTTTAACATCCTGTTTTCAGGGATACAGCATTTTGAACTTACTGTAACTAGCATTTGCAACTTGCATTGCTAGTTATAGCCTAGTGTTAGCTAGCTAGCTAACATTGACCCTGGTTGGTTAGCTACCTGCAGATTCATGCAGGGTAGTGACGTTATGAGTTGGGATTATGGTTAATTGTTTAGCTAGCTAGCTAGCTAGCTAGCTACATGTCTAAACGAAAGACTCCACTATGCAAGTGACCATTTCACTACACCTTCTGTATCCTGTGCATGTGACAAATAGAGTTTGATTTGATATAGTATGTGTTTACCAGAGACGGTAATGTGAAGAACATGACCTGCACCAAAGTCAAATTAGGATAAAACGTTAAGCCAACGAGACAGTGTCCATGTTCTAAAATTCTCCGGTAGAATGCCCTGCTTTTATTTTGTCACACTCACAACCGTAAGCTATTTTCTATAATTGGCTCGCCATTAACTTGTAAATAATGATCTTTTTGTGAGTTTATTTTCCTGTAATAATGAAGACAAATAAGCTAAAGTGAAGACGTTGCTATATGATATGGTCATTATTTGAACTGACTAGCCAGCTAATTTAACATTGGTTAGCTAGCTAACAAGCTAGAAACTAACCAAAACATTGTTTAGAAAGATTGACCTATACTAAATTAATTTTTAAACGGGTGGGTTTATTGGTGTTAAGATGGTGTCTCATGGGAGATTTATGTAGACATAATATGCACAGTTTGAGCTACTCCCAGGAAGTAACGTTGCAGGCTAGCTCAGTGCTGCTCCCTCTCATTGAGTATCTCAACTTGAAGGCCGACCGGGGTACTGCAGGCAGCCATTAGCTACTAAATTATCCTTAACTTCTTCTGTGTACGATTTAGATTTAAATAATCGGTTCAAAGACATACATCTGATGTAATAGAAGTAATTATTGGTACAATGATTGTCTTCAAACTTGTTATTTATTTACACAGATTGACCAGGAAGATTGGCATTTTCCTGTTTTTTTGCAAACAATGCCTGCAGTACCGCGGTCGGCCTTGAACTGCTTGGCTTCAACGAGAGGGAGCAGTCGTTCCCCCGGTTCGAATAAAGAAAGACACAACCCAGGGATGAGGGGGAAGAGTGAGTTTATATTTTCTGTCCTCTTCGCTGCGTTTCCTGCCTCTCGACTGTTCGTGAAGTCTTTTTGTGAGAAGTTGTTCTCACAGACTCCTGCCACTCGGCAAGTCTTTGTTTATGAATTACGTTAATTAATCAATATGAAGCTAACCTATAGGAGGATGTTAATCGTCCGGTGAAGTTGGTGACTGATGAACTCCGAGGTCATAGCCAGGTACCATGACTCGTAGCCATATGAGCTATGTGCTTATAGCACCTTAGACTCCCAGCTCAAATTCCATGGTTTCATCATGTGATGTGGTGGAAAACTCTAGACCACCTTTACTCCACACACAGAGATGTGTACAAAGCTCTCCCTCGCCCTCCATTTGGCAAATCTGACCATAATTATATCCTCCAGATTCCTGCTTATAAGCAAAAACTAAAGCAGGAAGCACCAGTGACTCGGTTAATAAGGAAGTGGTCAGATGACGCAGATGCTAAGCTATAGAACTGTTTTGCTAGCACAGACTGGAATATGTTCCGGGATTCTTTCGATGGCATTGAGGAGGACACCACATCAGTCACTGGCTTCATCAATAAGTGCATCGATGAGGTCATCCCCACAGTGACCGCACGTACACACCCCAACCAGAAACCATAGATTACAGGCAACATCCACATTGAGCTAAAGGGTAGAGCTGCCGCTTTCAAGGAGCGGGACTCTAACTCGGACGCTTATAAGAAATCCCGCTTTTCCCTCCAACGAACCATCAAACAGGCAAAGAGTCAATACAGGACTAAGATTGAATCGTACTACACCGACTCCAACGGTCGTCGGATGTGGCAGGGCTTGCAAACTATTGCAGACTACAAAGGGAAGCACAGCCGCAAGCTGCCCAGTGACACGAGCCTACCAGACGAGCTAAATCACTTCTATGCTCGCTTCGAGGCAAGCAACACTGAAGCATGCATGAGAGCATCAGCTGTTCCGGATGACTATGTGATCACTCTCTCCGTAGCCGATGTAAGACTTTTAAGCAGGTCAACACTCACAAGGCTGCAGGGCCAGATGGATTACCAGGACGGGTACTCCGAGCATGTGCTGACCAACTGGCAAGTGTCTTCACTGACATTTTCAACATGTCTCTGACTGAGTCTGTAATACCAACATGTTTCAAGCAGACCACCATAGTCCCTGTGCCCAAGAACACTAAGAGAACCTGCCTAAATGACTACCGACCCATAGCACTCACGACTGTAGCCATTAAGTGCTTTGAAAGGCTGGTCATGGCTCACATCAACACCATTATCCCAGAAACCCTAGACCCACTCCAATTTGCATACCACCCCAACAGATCCACAGATGATACAAACTCTATTGCACTCCACACTGCCCTTTCCCACCTGGACAAGAGGAACACCTACGTGAGAATGCTATTAATTGACTACAGCTCAGTGTACAACACCATAGTGCCCTCAAAGCTCATCACTAAGCTAAGGACCATGGGACTAAACACCTCCCTCTGCAACTGGATCCTGGACTCCCTGACGGGCCACCCCCAGGTGGTTAAGGGTAGGTAACAACACATCTGCCACGCTGATCCTCAACACGGGGGCCCCTCAGGGGTGCGTGCTCAGTCCCCTACTGTACTGCCTGTTCACCCATGACTGCATGGCCAGGCACGACTCCAACACCATCATTAAGTTTGCCGACGACACAACAGTGGTAGGCCTGATCACTGACAACGGCGAGACAGCCTATAGGGAGGAGGTCAGAGACCTGGCCATGTGGTGCCAGGATAACAACCTCTCCCTCAACGTGATCAAGACAAAGGAGATGATTGTGGACTACAGGAAAAAAAGAGGACTGAGCACGCCCCCATTCTCATCGATGGGGCTGTAGTGGAACAGGTTGAGAGCTTCAAGTTCCTTGGTGTCCAATCAAAAGAAACGTGCAATTTCGCTTTGTTTAAATGTATGTTACTGTTGTCTTAGGCCCTTTGTTTAAATGTATGTTACTGTTGTCTAAGGCCCTATGTAAAAAGGGGAGGTCACACTTCTTTACGTGGATATGCTTCTTAATAACACCTATTTGAAACAAGCCATTACACTTTGTTATCATCATGGCATTTCATTATTATTATTATTATTATTATTATTATTATTCAGGTTATTACTTATAAATATGAATCTACAAATTAAGAAATGCCAGGTTGGAGAGGATCTATCGCATTTATGTATCGACACATTAGCAGATGACTGAGTCAAAATAAAGATGTATGCTTACCTTATCCTTGTCTGTTGGCTTTTTTGCAAATACATTTTTTAAATGTAACATCTCACCCTGCTGCTGCGGTCATTTGATGGACATCTAGGCCTATAGAGTCCCCTGTAGCTCAGTTGGTAGAGCATGGCGCTTGCAACGCCAGGGTTGTGGGTTTGTTTCCCACGGGGGGCCAGTATGAAAATGTATGCACTCACTAACTGTAACTCGCTCTGGATAAGAGCGTCTGCTAAATGACTAAAATGTAAAATGTAAATAGAGAGAATCAGCGAACTCACACACACACACACACACACACACCCCTGTAAAAGGACCCGTCAATCAAAGCCACCAGCAAATGTCAGACACATATTAAAAGACCTAGGCCTACCTTAGGCTTTCCGAAATTAGGCTATATTATTAATTGACAAGGAAAGTATGAAGGGGAGAGAGACAGCTATGCGATAGTATTACATTGACAATCATTAAAATAGAAACAAATACACATGTCCGTAGCTTATATCTGTGTTGATTAGTCTATAAATTAAGAAAAGATTACGTATTAAATTATACCATGCCAGGTTGGAGAGGATTGGCGCATTGTCCATATTTATTTACTAGCAAGCAATGAAAACGTGCATTGTATTAAAGAAAGTCCACACATCAAGTGCCATAGCCTATAGGCTAGCGCGTCTACATCCCCGTGCATCTAGCGATTTAGCTGCTGGCGCATCAAGCGACATTTGGAGAGAGTTGGAGATGTAGACAGTTTAATAGACAGACTAACTTAAGTTAGCAGAACAATAGCTTATAATCATTAGTAAATACTCCCGCTATTAGGTCAAGTTTATCTACATGAAAAGAAAGTTAATATTTAGCTAATTTGGTTAATTGTGTAGGCCTATTTAAATGGTTTTGACTTATTTTATTTTCATGACGGTCTTAATCCATAACCGTCAATTACGCGGTTATTCAATTCCTGTCACAGCCCTATGTACACCAACATTCAGCTTTGTCTAGAACTCCGGTATGGTGCAGAGGAATGGGGCTGCAGCTTCAGCCTCTGCCTGTATGGGTGTGTGAGCAGACATGTTGTACAGGGAGACTGAACGCTGCCAGTGTGTCTGCCATCACCATGGAGACGCCTTTGTGCCACCACCAGTCTAGGTGAAGCACAGGGCAGCCTTCTGCCTCTGATAGATTGTGTTATTTGTTTGGAATTTTTGCTTCTCAGTGTGGAGGCCAGGAGGATTCTTTAGTGCACCATCAGACACTAACCAGTTTCTTGTAGCCGAATGTTGGAACCATGTCCTCACGGATGCTACTAATAAAGACAGATGTCTTTTTTCCTTCCAATGTCTGCTCAAATGTGTTGCTCCCTTGGATCAACACAATGAACTTCTGACTGCACATCTGACTAATGAACAACACCACTCAGACAAGATGGCAGGTCTCTTTAGAGTGAAGGCAATGAGGCGACAGATAGTCTGTGTCAGTCAGTGGGTTCCTGGGCACGAGGAGGATTTTCACCCCCATTGGCTCCCTATCTCTCTGGAGTGCTGCTTCGTTATGTACCCTGCTAGTGCTGCTAGAACCCCCCTCCCTCTCTTGGCAGACAGTCCCCATTGTCTCCTTCTCAAGCACAGACAGTCACTCTCTAGAGGGATTTAAGCATTTTAAGGCATGACGTGTGCAGCCGAGGGCCAACAGCAATGGACTTATTTGTCTGTTTTTCCCCATGCTTTCTCTCTGGCTAACATGGCCATACTTGAGGAGGGTTTCTTTACATTTAATCTTTATCCTTGGTATTTTACCGGTATCCTTGGTATTTTAATGGGATCATCCACCAGAACACCCCATTCTTCACATTCAAGTCCAAAATAATACAAATATACACATAGCCAGGATGATTGTTTTTGTAACAGTGTTTGTTTTTTCCAAAGACGATCTCTCCCTCCCACATCAACAGTGGTGCAATACCACTGCAACCGCCTGATGTGTGTATGTAGGGAAACAGCAGCCATGCAAGGTGCAAATCCAACAGAATATAAGCGGGAGAAAGAAGTCTCTGTGTTTTTGTTGTAAAGGATATTCAAATCATTTTTTGTACCTGGTGCATCTCTCTCACAGGATGATGGTATGAAATAGACTAAGACTACACATGCACAAGGGAGCGGGCTAGACTCCCAGGAGTGACAATACATTTTGGGTTTAAAGGGTAGGAAGCAGGAGTCTTTACTCACAAACGTAACACCACAGTGTGGTCGAAGAATTATAAACTTTTAGTTGTAGTCATGATCTGGTTACCTATAACTCAAAAAATAGTTTGCCATTTTTTGGGGGTTTCAAAATAATTATTAACTTATTTTGGGATATCTACGGCACGACCCACAATGCACTATTACTACTGTCATTCAGAGAACCTACTCTGGTACAGTTTGTTTGTTAGCTTGAGCTGGCTAACTTTAGCCACTAGCCAGGCTAGCATGTAATTACATTCCGGACCTAGTGTTGGCAGTGGTGAGCTACAATCAATTATGTATATAAACCCTGGATTGCTGATGCTATGGATTGGCCAATAAGAGGATTTGAAGCCACCGGTCGGCCATATTGGCACTCCCCAGAAGAAGCAGTCCTCCATAGGAATTAATGGAATTCTACAGTATTTCAATAAAATTACATGTATTTAAGTATTTTTTTGTTGTAGTGGAGACCGTAACATTAGAACATTCAAAAAATGTATACTTCATGGAAAATGTTTTTATATATTTTTATGTTTAGCTCACATAATATGTTTTTAAAGTATGCATTAAGGTGTCTGTAATGGAATAAACGTGGCAAAAACGAATATAGACATTATAAAATGCATTTCTATAGCTTCTAAAATATTTTTTACAGTGGTGGGAGAGTGCCAAGATGGAGGTGCGGTGGCTTCAAAACAGGGCCCCCTGTCAGTCATCTACTGTGTGTGTGTATGTATATATATATATATATATATAAATCATTGGCTACAATCCACCAGTCACGAGGAAGTGTGATTTAAACAAGCTTTTATTGGTATCTTTATTATTGGGAAATCCTGCATGTTCATCTTCAGCAGGCATGCTCTTTGTCCCTTCCTGCCTCGGTCTCACAAAAGGGGAAAATCATCACTGCCTGCTCTAATTGTTTAGTACCTCATCTGTTCGTAGTTAGTTTTTCGTCCTTCTATTTGTTTCGTCAACTTTTCGTCTTGTTCTCTGTGAAGTAGACTACCGGAGTTTTGTAACCTTTTCAACCTTGGGTTAGTGCTAGCACGCTAGTTGACTGACAGCTGAGTCTGGACTGTGCTGTTGTGATCATTTCCACCTGCCTGTTCCACCTTCCTCCGATCGCCGGCTTGTTGACTGTTCCCCTCATCTCCTGTGCCCTCTGCCGCATCTGGACTATTGTCTCTGGAATCGATGTACATTGGATTTCCCTTGCTATATCGCTATTGGATTACCCTCAGACTCTCCCTCGGCCCAGTGAAACGGCCTCTCCTTCTGAAGCACATCTCTTCCTGGCTCTCGCTTTAGTAACTAAGCCACTCCTTTTACCATCGGATGGGCCACAGCCATCAATCTGTAAGTCTCCGCTGACTCTTTGCTTTTGATCTGCTCGTTTTGTTTTAGTTCTGTTCTGTGAGTTCCTGCCTGTGCGAGTTGGTCTCAAGTTGTTAACAATGTTGGGCTCTGGCTTGCTACTTATGCTGACTGTGGTGGTTGGCTAGCTAGGCTAGTTAGCAGAATAAAATAGCTAATGTTAGCTGGCTAGCTAGCTTGTTGGCTAAGATAAATCCATATAACAATCATTGATAACTGATTAGGTGGCGTTATGTATTTCCAAAACTTTGGTTTACTTCAATGTGGCTCAATTCGCTATTAAAGCTGTAAATTAGCTAGCTAGGTGTTTATCCACTGGCTGACTCATGCAGTGCTAACGTAGTAGGATTAGTAGGGCTAATGTTAGTTGGCTAGCAACCTTGCAAGCTAATTTGAAACAGAAAATTCATAAAGTATAAAGTTGGCTGAAAATGTCATTGAAACCAGTCGTCATGAGGGCACACGATTTGGTTTAATTTGACATTATTTTTACATTTTAGTAATTTAGCAGACGCTCTTATCCAGAGCAACTTACAGTTAGTGAGTGCATACATTATTATTATTATTATTATTATTATATATTTTTCATACTGGCCATTTGAAGATATCTGTCGGAGTACATTGTAGGGAATAGACTGACTGGTCCGGGTCCTCTAACACGTTGCCCCTCAAAAAATGTCAGGTTCTGATCGGTTTTATGTAATAACTCGAAAAATAGGAAAGTGAGGTTAAAATTTGCATTGGGACTTTTGATGCGTATAATAATGCAAATCCATATGTTACATGTGGTTACGATTTTGCTACCTTCATTTTAATGAACGGGAGGGACTGGGGGTGGTAACCATGGCACCAGGAAAGAGCTCACCTCTGGATCCCCATGACATGCTCATTGCTCCCATCATGCTCCATGCTTTGTCTGCCTCTGTAAGCTCACTGATTAGTCGCTCTCACTGAGGGGGTGGTGACCTAGCTGTGTGTTTGGCTTCCTTCCGCTAGAGACCACAGGAGTGAGCAGCATGACATCACTGAGAAAGTTGCATCATTCCACCCCATATCTGAAGAGGAGATGAAAACAAAGGCAGAATGGTATAGCCTAGTAACAGAAGAACGTCACTGGCTCTGGTTGGTGGTGAGCCTGAAACGGTGTTGAGTACAGTTGTCTGTGGTTGCGCTTAATCTTTTCTGCTCCTTACTATTTTGATTTGTTCTGTTTCACTTCTTGTAGGATATAGGCCTAAGCCTACTCTTTGACATAACTACCGGGTTGCCTGGTGACTCATGCGTTTCCTGAGAGAGTGGTTGTTTCATCATTAGCCTGCTCCGCAACAATGGGAGCTGTGAGTCATTATTAGCTCTGTGTCCTTCACACTCAGCAATAGTGAGTGGAAGTAGCAGAGTGTGAGAATACAGGGCCCACTGTTCCAATGCACGACTGCAGTCATGACTTAAGGAGAGGGGGTGTGGTTTGTAGTCAGTTCCGGACCGTCTGTCAGAGCCAGACATTCTCAACAACACACACTGCCACTGTGTGATTAGTTACCGGTTTTCAGTGGGGCTATGTCCTGAAGATGTGGTGTTGTCATCAAAAGACTGGCAGACTCTCTCTTAAGGCCAGGCACCACACCCTCATAGGGTCATTTTTTCCCCTTAATCATATCACAGTCTTTATCACAACTTTTACCAGTTGAATGTAGACACAAATGACTATTTTGTATAAAACAATATGAAATATTTAACTAAAATATGCAAATGAGGTGATATCTCATTAAATATGAGCATATTTGCATATCACGCAAATCAATTTTTCTGGACACTGTATGAAGTCAGCGTAAATATTTTGGTTTCATTTTGTTAAGACACTACAGGACCAGACTTATCCAGAGCAGATTGTGGATTAATACTTGTATATTTGGCGTATCTAGAATAAAGAAATGTACAACATATCAACAATAACCTCTGGGGAAGTCTGGAGAAAATATCTAAAGATAACCCCACAAAATGTGTTAAATGCAGATGCTTCTGAAGCTGAGAAAAATGTGTTAGCTTGTGGGAAGTGTCTGACTTTCGGGAAATGGCAGTTAAAGACAAGTACACTGAATTTAGACTACCAAACCCCAAATGCCTATTTAGACCCAATCACTATTGCTTCAAAGTAAGGTACTAAATATAGTCCATTTTGTAACACTCTCTATGAAATGCCTGGCCTTAATAAAATTGTTAAAATACACTAGCCTATATGTATGTTACAGATGAAGTAAGTGTGTGTGTGTGAAGCCTAAAGGCCAAATCAAACAGGGTTTTTTTGTTCTTTGTTTTTGCGTGTACAGACTGGAATTAGAATGCACAGGAGTGAATGAGAGAACAGACTGGCTGCGAGCGTCTACGGCATCATAGTGCTCAAATTAGAAATCAAGTCTATTTTTCTTGCGTCTACGTGGAGCAATGCTGGTAAAATAAGCTGTAATTGCGTCGGTCGTTTTGTAGAAAAGTAATTGGAGGAATTGTTATGATCTTCGCTAAGTAGACTAAAGATTTTAAATCAATTGCAGCCTACCTGTTGTTTTCGATCATAGACATATAGCTTAGGCAGGCTACGGCTGGGAAACTTGAAGAACTCAGATTTTCAAGAGAATACTATTATGTAGATGAACGGGACAAGCTAAATTCTTTATAAACTGCTCGGGTGTGCTAGCTTCAACTCTCCTCATGTTCGTGAGCTAACATAACTGTTTAGCGCAGACAGGTACGGTGGCTCCCGTAGGACATATAAGGTGAGTGTTGATATTTGTATTTATTATGGATCCCCATTAGCTGCTGCCAAGGCAGCAGCTACTCTTCCTGGGGTCCAGCAAAATTAAGGCAGTTATACATTTTAAAAACGTTACAATACATTCATAACAGATTTCACAACATATTAAGTGTGTGCCCTTAGGCCTCTACTCTACTACCACATATCTATAACACAAAATCCATGTGTACATGTGGATAAAGTGCGTATGTTATCGTGTGTTTGTATACATGTGTCTATGTTTGTGTTGCTTCACAGTCCCTGCGGTTCCATAAGGTGTATTTTTATCTGTCTTTTTAAATCTAATTTTACTGCTGGCATGAGTTACTTGATGTGGAATAGAGTTCCATGTAGCCATGACTCTATGTAGTACTGTGAGCCTCCCATAGTCTGTTCTGGACTTGGGGACTGTGAAGAGACCTCTGGTGGCATGTCTTGTGGGGTATGCATGGGTGTCAGTAGTTCAAACAGACAGCTCGGTGCATTCAACATGTCAATACCTCTCACTAATATAATATAATAATAATAATAATAATAAATACAAGTAGTGATGAAGTCAATCTCTCCTCCACTTTGAGCCACGAGAGATTGACATGCATATTATTAATGTTAGCTGTCTGTGTGCATCCAAGGGCCATCCGTGCTGCCCTGTTCTGAGCCAATTGCAATTTTCCTAAGTCCATCTTTGTGGCACCTGACCACACGACTGAACAGTAGTCCAGGTGTGACAAAACTAGGACCTGCCTTGTTGATAATACTGTTAAGAATGCAGAGCAGCACTTTATTATAGACAGACTTCTCCCCATCCTAGCTACTGTTGTATCAATATGTTTTGACCATGACAGTTTACAATCCAGGGTTACTCCAAGCAATTTAGTCTCCTCAACTTGCTCAATTTCTACATTATTCATTACAAGATTTAATTGAGGTTTAGGGTTTAGTGAATGATTTGTCCCAAATACAATGCTTTTAGTTTTGGAAATATTTAGGACTAACCTATTCCTTGCCACCCATTCTGAAACTAACTGCAGCTCATTGTTAAGTGTTGCTGTCATTTCAGTCACTGTGGTAGCTGACGTGTATAGTGTTGAGTCATCCGCATACATAGACACTCTGGCTTTAGTCAAAGCCAGTGGCATGTCGTTAGTAAAGATTAAAAAAGTAAGGGGCCTAGACAGCTGCCCTGGGGAATTCCTGATTCTACCTGTATTTTGTTGGAGAGGCTTCCATTAAAGAACACCCTCTGTGTTCTGTTAGACAGGTAACGCTTTATCCACAATATAGCAGGGGTGTAAAGCCATAACACATACGTTTTTCCAGCAACAGACTATGATCGTTAATGTCAAAAGCCGCACTGAAGTCTAACAAAACAGCCCCCACAATCTTTTTATCATCAATTTCTCTCAGCCAATCATCAGTCAAGTCATTTGTGTAAGTGCTGTGCTTGTTGAATGTCCTTCCCTATAAGCGTGCTGAAAGTCTGTTGTCAATTTGTTTACTGTAAAACAGCATTTTATCTGGTCAAACACAATTTTTTCCAAAAGTTTACTAAGGGTTGGTAACAGACTGATTGGTTGACTATTTGAGCCAGTTAAGGGAGTTTTACTATTCTTAGGTAGGGGAATAACTTTTGCTTCCCTCCAGGCCTGAGGGCACACACTTTCTAGTAGGCTTAAATTGAAGATGTGGCAATATCGTCCGCTATTATCCTCAGTAATTTTCCATCCAAGTTGTCAGACCCCGGTGGCTTGTCATTGCTGATCGACAATAATGCGTTTTTCACCTCTTCCACACTTACTTTATGGAATTCAAAATTACAATGCTTGTCTTTCATAATTTGGTCAGATATACTTGGATGTGTAGTGTCAGCGTTTGTTGCTGGCATGTCATGTCTAAGTTTTCTAATCTTGCCAATGGAAAAAATCATTAAAGTAGTCGGCAATATCAGTGGGATTTGTGACAAATGAGCCATCTGATTCAATGAATGATGGAGTGGAGTTTTCTACTATCATTCTTTGTTATTTATCTTTGTTTCATAGTGTAGTTTCTTCTTCTTTTTATTCAGTTTAGTCACATGATTTCTCAATTTCCAGTACGTTTGCCTATCGGTTGTACAGCCAGACCTATTTGCCATCTCTTTTGCCTCATCCCTCTCAACCATTAATATTTTTCAATTCCTCATCAATCCACAGGGATTTAACAGTTTTTACAGTAATTTTCTTAATGGGTGCATGCTTATTAGTAACTGGGAGAAGCAATTTCATAAATGTGTCAAATGCAGCGTCTGGTTGCTCGTCATTACACACCACGGACCAACAAATATTCTTCACATCGACAACATAGGAATCACTACAAAACGTATTGTATGACCTCTTATACACAATATTAGGCCCAGCCTTTGGAACTTTGGTTTTCCTAGATATGGCTACTAGATTGTGATCACTACATCCGATGGATTTGGATACTGCTTTCAAACAAATTTCTGCAGCATTAGTAAATATATTATCAATACATGTTGATGATTTAATTCCTGTACTGTTTGTAACTACCCTGGTAGGTTGATTGATAACCTGAACCAGGTTTTTTTATTTTTATTTATTTTACCTTTATTTATCTAGGCAAGTCAGTTAAGAACAAATTCTTATTTACAATGACGGCCTACACCGGCCAAACCCGGACGACGCTGGGCCAATTGTGCGCCGCCCTATGGGACTCCCAATCACGGCCGGTTGTGATACAGCCTGGAATTGAACCAGGGGGTCTGTAGTGACGCCTCAAGCACTGAGATGCAGTGCCTTAGACCGCTGCGCCACTCGGGAGCCCAGGTTGCAGGCACTAGTTACAGTTTGAAGCTTTCTCTTGAGTGGGCAGCCTGATGAAAGCCAGTCAATATTTAGATCACCCAGAAAGTATACTTTCTATAGCAGCTATGGTGGTCTATAGCAGCTCCCCACAAGAATGGACGTTAGGTGAGGCTGGTGAACCTGTAGCCATATTACAACAACAGTATTTAACATGATATCCTCAACACCGCCCCTGTTGGCATTTCTGTAAATGTTATAACCTTCTATTGCTACCACTTTATCATCAAAGGTATTATCTAAGTGAGTTTCGGAGATTGTCAGAATATGAATGTCATCTGTTACTAGCAAATTATTGATTTAATGAACTTTGTTTCTTAAGCTACATATGTTAACGTGGGCTATTTTTACACTTTTCTAGGATGCTTAATTATTTTTCTTACTTTACTGGGAAGCTTAGTAAAGGTAGACATACTCAGGTTATTTTTATTAGTGCAGGGTGAGCTGCACACAGTGGACATCCTACTAGGGCACACCACCTCAGTGCTAACAGTATTACTCTGGTTCATAGGCATATGATTACTGCATACAATAGCTGTAGGATCAGAAGAGGCATTCCGGGCAGTAAGAGGGACATCAATTAGGTTATTTACATTGTGTCTTCCAACACCCCTAGGATAATGTACATTTGCTGAACCATTATGACAACTCAGCGACACAATGGTAGGGATTAAATGAGCTGGACTTGGGTCATTGTCTCAACGCAGCCTTCTAATGCTGTGAAAGGATCCAGGAACCCAAATGATTTGGGTGGATCCCATCCTCCTTATAATACAAGCTTTGTTTCCAGAAGGTATCAAAATTGTCAATAAATGTTACACCCACAGAGCTGCAATAGTCTCGTAGCCAGTTATGGAGGGCCATGGAGGGAACACCCAAGCCCCCGGCAGAAAACAGCTGGTACAGGGGCTCAAAGTGATTTGAAAGTCTTAAGTCCGGACGCAGGGGAAGAAGGCAGGCGCGCTGAGAATGATTCTTCTCCTTCTTTCTGGTTCCGTCACGCATCCATTTACGCTCACCTGCAGTCGAACAGTGAGCAGCCATTTTCTGGTTCAAGCTAGTAGAGGGGTGCAGTGGCGGAAATTGATCATAGTCCAGGAAGGTCCCATTATGATCCTCTTGGATGTTTTGATAGGAAGCATTTAAAGATGCCAATAGTCTCATAGAATCCTTATTCAGTTCAAGGCGCTTGGTCAGATTTTTGTATTTCTTCATGAAGCGTAATAGTTCAATAAATGTTTCACAAATGAACATATCCATCGGACCATTCCCTGTGACAACAACAAACATGTCGCATATTATACATTTAATAGGACGCGAGTCCCCAGCAGATTCAAATGAGTTTTCACTGCTGTACACCAACAGTCCTAGGGAACAAACATTTCCCGGCTCTGCCGGGGACTTAGATGCTCCCTCCATGGCCGCGGACGCCCCCACCAGCCCCCCACACAACTGTGTTGTTGTCTGTCAAAAAAAGGAACACGCAGCAATAATTCACAAGGGCTACATAGTGAACATAACAAATACAACTGATTTATTATGGATTCACATGACAATTAAGTTGGCATACACTACATGGTGTAAGTGAATTGACGCTCTACTCTCACGTGCAAATTTTGATGTCGTTGACGGCGTCTCTCCGTGTGATTTCGGCTTAAATCCTTTGGCCATCCCCGACTCAGGCCGCTTTTTTGACAAGATAATGGTTCTGTTTTGTTTACTGCTTCCCTTGTTTCCTGCAATTACGCTCAGATCAAAGAAGATAACAGCTAGAGCTGCTCCCAGGCCCTCCTCTCGGCACTGAACAGAAACTGTTTTTCAGCCTGTCGGCCGGTCCTCTCCTCCCCCTTAACCCGGGGCACCCTCCCCTCACACCAGTGTTCCACCCAGCCTGGCGGAAGGGGAGAGCTGGAGGCTTTGATGTGGGCACCTCAACTGCTGCTCCAGCAGGGCTGGTTCCCACACTCTGTGGCTTAACGGATGCCACCCACCACCACTGTCCCAGAGTAGACCAAACACAGCCCTCAAACATCTGTAGCCAAGAATCAGCCTGTGTCTGAGGTTAAACCACAACACCATGAGGGGGGACTACTGTCATTCCCAGGGCATAGGAGGCTAACTCGGGTCAATAATTTTCACACTTCAGCATTCTACGGTACAAAGAACGTTGGACATAAACAGAATAAAGCTATGTTTTGTGACACCTGCTATTTCAGGTGGACAGGGGGCCTGCCTGTGTTACCCCCAGTTTGTTTTATGCATGCTGCATTGCATTGTACTGCTCTGGAAGTGATGGGAATACATACATTTTAGTAATTTAGCAGACTCTCTTATCCAGAGCGACTTAGTTAATGCATTGATCTTAAGATAGCTAGGTGGGACAACCACATCACAGGCATAGAAAGTAAGTTTTCCCTCAATAACATAGCTATCAGTAGAGTCAGAGCTGGGGTGAAGCTGGTTCCACCATTGGGGTGCCAGGACAGAGAAGAGCTTGGACTGGGCTGAGCGGGAGCTGCCCTCCCGTAGGGGTGCGACAGCCAAGAGACCTGAGGTGGCTGAACGGAGTGCTCGGGTTGGGGTGTAAGGTTTGAGTATAGCCTGAAGGTAGGAAGGGGCAGTTCCTCTTGCTGTTCCTTAGGTAAGCACCATGGTCTTGAAGTGGATGCAAGCTTCAACTGGAAGCCAGCGGAGTGACATGAGAGAACATAGGAAGGTTGAAAACCAGCCGGGGTGCTGTGTTCTGGATAAGTTGCAGGGGTTTGATGGCACAAGCGGTGGGCCCAGCCAACAGCGAGTTGCAGTAGTCCAGACAGGAGAGGACAAGTGCCTGGATTAGGACCTGCGCCGCTTCCTGGGTGAGGTAGGGTTGTACTCTACGGATGTTGTAGAGCATGAACCTGCAGAAGCAACAACTAGGTGCTGTCCAGGGTCACGCCAAGGTTCTTTGCACTCTGGGAGGGCGACACTGTGCAGTTGTCAATTGTGATGGAGAGGTCTTTGAGCGGGCAGGCCTTCCCCGGGAGGAAGAGCAGTTCCATCTTGTTGAGCTTGAGGTGGTGGGCCTACATTCCATTTTGAGATATCTGCCAGGCATGCAGAGATACGTGTCACCACCTGGGTGTCAGAAGGGGGGAAGGAGAAAAGTAGTTGAGTGTCATCCACATAGCAATGATAGGAGAGACCATGTGAGGATATGACGGAGCGGAGTGACTTGGTGTATAGCGAGAAGAGGAGAGGGCCTAGAACCAAGCCCTGGGGGACACCAGTAGTGAGAGTATGTGGTGCAGACACACATCCTCTCCACGTCACCTGGTAGGAGTGGCCTGCCAGGTAGGATGCAATCCAAGAGTGTACGTAGCCTGAGACGCTCAGCCTTGAGAGAGTGGACAGGAGAATCTGATGGTTCACGGTGTCAAAGGTAGCGGATAGATCTAGTAGGATGAGAACAGAGGAGAGAGAGAGAGAGAGTCAGCTTTGGCAGTTCGGAGAGCCTCCGTGCTGAGTGACCCGTCTTGAAACCTGACTGGTTAGGGTCAAGAAGATTGTTCTGAGGGACATAATGAGAAAGTTGATCAGAGACGGCACGCTCAAGTGTTTTGGAAAGAAAAGAAAGAAGGGATACAGGTCTATAGTTTTTGATGTCAGATGAGTCGAGTGTTTGTTTCTTGAGGAGGGGCGCAACTCGGGCCATTTTGAAGTCCGAGGGGACGCAGCCAGTGGTCAGGGATGAGTTGATAAGGGAAGTGAGGAATTGGAGAAGTTCTCCAGAGATGGTCTGGAGAAGGGAGGAGGGGATGGGGTTGAGCGGGCAGGTTGTCGGGCGGCCAGACCTCACTAGTCACAGGATGTCATCTGGAGAGAGAGGGGAGAAAGAGGTCAAGGCGTAGGGTAGGTCTGTGTGAGTAAGACCAGTGGACTCAATAGGCTGAGTGAATGAGTAGCGGGTGTCGTCAACCTTTTTTTCAAAGTGATTGACAAAGTCGTCCGCAGGGAGGGAGGGGGTGGAGGATTAAGGAGGGAGGAGAAGATGGAAAAGAGTTTCCTAGGGTTAGAGGCAGAAGCTTGAAATGGCTACATCAGCTGAGTGAGTGGCTCAGATCTATAGTTCTCACTTTTTACTGAGGGGGTTGAAGTTGTTAACTTTGAGAAGAAAGTTGAGAGTTGAAAACAATAAAGGTGCTAATGTAGTCAAAATTATGATGTCCTTATTTGACAAATTGATCAGGATGGCAGGATGTTCTGTATGTGAAAGGAAGTGAGCTGAAACCTTTTTTATAGCTTTCTTATGTGATTTTGATAAAGCCCTGTTAGATTTTGATTCCCTGCATTCCTCCCTATCCCTGCCTACTACATGGCTGTTGATGTGTAGCCTAGTTGGTTGACCACTTGGCTGGATCCCTTGAATGAGAGGGGGTAGTATTTACATTTTGCAAAAGTAATTTAGGAACAGTAGTTTTTCATTTAGACAGCTAATGGCCGAAATAGAATAGAATAATGGGAGTGTGATAGTTCAGGTGGGCCTTCGCGCTTCAGCAAACCAAGGAAAGGAGGGGTGATCAACAACAAGGACAAAAATCACCAGAATGGCTTACCAAGAAAAACTTCCAAAATGACTAATTTGAGGTAAAAAGGAGTTGGAAAAACAGCAGAGATTGATTTCTTACTGCTCACTTTAATCCATTGTACAGGATGCGAACAGGTGACTGACATTTCAACGTCAAGCTGACGTCTTCCTCAGAGTGACCTGACCATTGCACATAGCTCCTATTTATAGCCTAGTGGCACATTGAGGAACATCATCAAAAGTGATCAAAATCTACGAGAGTTCATTACATTGCCCCCCTCGCATTTGTTTTCGCCGTGCGCGCAATCTAGCCAATTCCGTTACCCATAGGATGCAGCTACCCAAGAAGCGTGACACTTGGCTCCCAGGCCCGCCCAATGGCAATTACAAGTGTGGCCACTGTTTACATTGTGAAAATACTAAAGTTTTTTACCACCCGAGAACAGGTAAAGAATACAAAATCCAACGCTTCATTAATTGTAGCACCACAAATGTCGTATACATGCTCAAATGCATCTGCGCTTCTCCTTATTGGTCAAACTAAACAAGTATTGAAACTTTGCATCGCAGAACATAAGGCTGCTATTCGAAATAAAAACACGGACTATGCTATTGCGCACCATTGCATCGAAGCCAACCATGACTCACCTTCCGTCCTGCGCTTTGTAGCCATAGAACACGTCCAAATTTCACCTAGAGGAGGTGATATCGTACGTAAACCAAAACCGAGGCATTCTGGCAGTACTCCTTAGACAGTGTGGGTCCAAAGGGGCTAAATGATGATTTTTCCACTGTCCTCATTTCTTCTATAATGTTGTTGCCTCGATTTTTTTGTGGGTCTCTGTGTCTCCGGATTCACAGACACCCAAATATCACCTATGTATATATTGACATGGCCTGTTGATTAACGAGACACACTTTGTCTTATCATTATCATTGTAATTGTTTTACATTGCGTCTCAATGGACCACTAGGCTATAAATAGGAGCTAAGTGCA
The DNA here is from genome assembly GCF_020615455.1 of Coregonus clupeaformis. NCBI lineage: Eukaryota > Metazoa > Chordata > Actinopteri > Salmoniformes > Salmonidae > Coregonus > Coregonus clupeaformis. Next base: position 6,963,235 of record NC_059202.1, read on the forward strand.
ATGGTCAGGTCACTGAGGAAGACGTCAGCTTGACGTCGAAACGTCAGTCACCTATTCGCATCCTGTACAATTGATTTCTTATATCTCATTTTAATCCATCTCTGCCTTTTTTTGTTTAGTGCTCCAACTCCTTTTTACCTCATTTATCCTTTTGGAAGGTTTTCTTGGTAAGCCATTCTAATGGGAGGGTGATGTTGGATCACTCTCTAAATTTAAACTATATTTACTACAGATATGTTGTCGAGTTTTGTGTTGAGAACCAGCTTATTTCATATAACTGAGTCTAAATATCAAAATGTTCTCTTCCCTCTCCAGCTGTGTCCAAGTGGAAGAGCACCATGCCGTGGACATCGATGTTTACCACTGTCCTAAATGTGATGTCCAACACGGACCCTCCTTGAGTAAGTACCACACCACCACACACTCTCTCTCTGCATTACTCCAGCACGGTTATTTAATACTTGACTCTCCATTAGACGTCTACTCTCTCTCTTTATGCTCTAAAGTGGGTCTGGCCACATTATTAGGGTAATTGAATGATGGTGTAATCATCAAATTGAGATTGAAGATGGCCCTCGTTCGGCTGGATATTACGTGGGCTTTATGGGATTTTGAAATGATTTATAGAGACGATCCATAATTCAAGGCTTCCATGTTCCTCAGACACTTGGGTAGCTACCCCTGCAAACTCTGTGCAGTATCTGCTCTGTTTGATCAATGACTCTGACGGTTGAGGAGTTTTACAACTCGTTGTCTTGTTTTCCCAGTGAAAAAACGTAACAACTGGCACCGACACGACTACACAGAGCCTGACGATTGCAGCAGGCCGGTGCAGGCGGGGACCTCTGTGTTTGTACGAGAGCTGCAGAACAGAACCTTTCCCAGGTACTGAAGGAGCCAAGATACCACCCAGCAGACCAAGCCACAGATGTGTGCACACATCACATCATCACACACAGCAGTGGGCCCCAGGTTCACACCCCGAACTGAAAACCAGTGTGTTGCTGATGTGGTCTGGGCATTGCTTTACTTAGCCAACATCAACTGGGCTTCTGCCTTTTTGTGACATATTGTGAATACAAACTCAGCTCCTTCAAACAAATCCTTAAGCAGTGCAATGGTGCTCACTGGGACAGCTCTATTAGATGAAGCAGGTAGAAGGAAACTGGTGAAGTGATAAACTCACAATCTGTGGTCCATACATGAAGGATGGTTGGTCAACCACGTTCCAGGAATGCATCTTCTAAAATGAGTTGAGGTAGATGACCAATAACGTAATATAAATGCCCCTCTTTCCTTTGTTGCAGTGCGGATGAAATCATGGTGCAGATGCAGGGCCATCAGGTAACACAGAAGTACCTGGAGAAGCAGGGCTTCCGCTACCCTATCACCGTTCCCAAACTGGATGGACTAGGTCTCAAGCTGCCTCCCTCCAGCTTCTCTGTAAGGGATGTGGAGGACTACGTTGGTAAGAGGAGAATTTTTTTTTTTTTAAATTGACTACTTTCTGGCCTCTATTTTCGACTGGCGTTAAGGCAGCGCTAGTGTCACACACGCTCATTGTCAATTTTAACTTATGAAAGCCAGCGCTCTGCTTTTTCCCAACCTTTGCATCAGGGTTGTTAATTTACCTGTCTAACATCAGCTTGCTTGCGCTGAGGTAGGAGGTGTGGAAATCTGAGGCGTGTCCTTCAAAACGTGCACCAATATGCCAATTTCAGTCAGTGCAACTAGAGATATTTAAGACCGGCCAAAAGCTGGTCTTAGTGGTAAGGCGCACAGTAGCCTTATCGGAAATGTCACGATCAGCAAAAGAGTTAATGAAATCCCCCATTTTTATTTATATTGGACATTATTTTTGTCCAGATTCTGTGAAAAGTGTGGACTCATTATGTGTGATGCCCATTGCATGAAAGGTGTCAGTGACTGTAGGAAGCCTGTTTAGGAACATCAAGTTATTTAAAAAGACTGCTGTGAAAAAATGCATCTTCCACTTTCCTTTGTTGGACCTAACTGTCAAATCGCGGGAATTCCTATCGAGCCCTTGGCCTTAGGCCTACGTGTGCCTGTTCATGGAATGAGAGATGCGATTTATGATATCATGATTCTGACCCCATCTTATTTAGAAATATTGTCGTTTAAAAAAAACGAATTGCTTGTTTTAGTTTAATTTGATTAAAAACCAAACTTATTAGAATTATTCACTGTCCATGGCTTTATTATTAGAATGCATGGCTCGCATACAATGCAATTTAGAAGCCGTCTGCTATGTTTGGAGTGGAGAGGTGCGAATATGATCTGTAACATGGTTCCATGATGTTTATAAAACATTATAATTGGGAGCAGTATAATGGTAAGTGGACATTCCCCCTTTCTCTTTATATTGGATCTTTTTCCAGCTCTTTTGAAAAGTTTTGATATGCGTAAAACCCTCCATAGTCTACATTGTCTTAATATTATATGCCCACGGGAGCAATTATGGTGCCTGTAACTGTATTTAGACATATTTAGACAATTTTATTTAAAACAAGTTGTTTCGTTTTATTAGAATTTGATTCAAATTATTCACTGTCTTTTTAGGTCTTATTTCATCTAATTTAATAGAATTTAATATTTCTTAACGTTTGGCATAGCTCAGACATAATGCAATTTACAGTAGGCCTATGTCCATGTGAATGCTATGTTTAAAAATATATATTTTCGTATTGAAATCATGCAATTAGCCTACTTAGAACAATGTGGATTGCAAACATGTTCAACCTATTTAGCAAATATGGGATAGGCCTACATTTTGTTTCTCTAGGCTATTTATAACGGTCTAACGTTCTAATTGGAGTTGATATAAAAAGACCGTAAATACACAACTTGAAGCAACCAGATATTTAGCCATGAAGCATGTTCTCATTGGCCAGTGAAGGGCCAAGCCTCGACACACCTGCAACTAATTTATTCATCAAAACCCAGCCCTTTCGTGCCACCGCCAGCTATTGCGCCCATAATTCCTGCTGTGAAAATAGCTAAAATATTTCTGATACACCCCAGAACCTATAGCACTACCGCCAGCGCTAAGATTTACCATTGCGTTAGGTTTGTTAAAATGGAGCCCTCTCCCACCGATTGTGCTGTTTTGGTGCCTTTGTTTGGTTTGTGTACATTTACTGTGCCATATTTATTTTCAAAACAGCCCCATTTTCAAAATAATTGGGTCAGTGTGCTAATGTTCTGTTTCTATGAACACAAGCTCTCTAGAATTTCTGGATCATGTACTGCTGAGTGGGATGTTTAATCAAACGTGTTTGTTAATGAGATGCTAGCTGAGCATCTTGTCAAGGGTTTAAATATTAATCCTACGTGCTTGCCGTGTAACGTGTCTGTACATTACTGTAACTTAATGTGCCTCTGGACCATCTCAGGTAACAGAGCTGAGAGGTTCACTGGGTCCACCTTTTTACATGTTACATTAATCCACCAATAATTTTTTTTGCAGACGCTCTTATCTAGAGCGACTTACAGTAGTGAGTGCATACAGTTTTTCATATATTTCAATAATGAAATAAGTGTGTAGCTAAAAGTGGGTTAGCTTTCCGAGCACCGTGGTTCATCACCTCTCTCCACTATTGAGAGTCTGGTACTTATGAGATCCCCTTACATCCCAGTACATTATCAGACATCTCAGGTTTGTGTCCGGCTAAGTTTATTTTAGGTTCAAATTACATTCACTCTGCTCCTTCAGTCTACTGCACACACACAGAAAGAGTGGAGACAAAACCATCTCACTTTTGCGGCTAACCTGAGAATTTGTCCCTGTGACCAGTGTATCATATTAGCATAACCAGAAGACTACTAAAGTGAAGCACTGGCCATTTGTTTCTCTTAGCATGGGATTTGTGTCTCAAGGTTTTTTCTTTCATGTCCATAGTCAGGGTGTAATATTGGAACTGTAGATATTAGAAAGGGTTAATGGTATGGTCTTCCTTTGGGGAAATCAGGCTCCAAATCTGATCTCACATCTGTGTCAGAGACCAAGTCATTCTGCCCACTGCTCTGTTTCTGAGCAGCATGTTATTTGTCACTGGCAGAAGCACACAGTCTTCTTTGGTGACTAGTCACACTCCATTCTCACAGTGATATGTTGTGGTTTTCATGGCTCTAGAACTCCTAAAAGCTCCTTGGATTAGGCTTAAGCCTGTGGAGTTATCAGTCTAGGTTGAGGTGTCAACCTGACAATGAAATTCAAATGGTTTGTTTAATGAATAACCTTATTCATGTGTGGGTCTCTTTTGGGGGTTTATTAGTTGGAAAATATTCTTTAACATTGTTGATATTCACATTAATGTTTAAATGGCCAGTGCTTAACCAAGCATTCACCACAGGCCAGCTGCCCAGCTAATCCATTTACCTCAGTTGGCACTCTGCCTGCTAGACTCAGCAGGGAACTGTAAGTTAATTGTATTGAACGATATGTGTTTTCCATGGCCATTTCTCCATTTACCCTAATGGCAAACCTGTAAAGTGTATTTTGTCCTTTTGGAGCATTGTTTTAACATCACACTTTCCAAGTACCTCAGACCTGGGACTAGCAACGCCCTGTCTATTCTCCAGGAAACCTGTGCTCCTAGTCCCTAACTGTGTCACTGGATGGAAAGATTGATGAAGGGACATAATTGCTAATATGAGGACCATAAATATTCGCACAGGACATTGGTGGCTGGAGAGAGTTATTGCCCCCACTTGTCGTTGGTTGTACTACGCCCAGGCAGCTCCCCTCCCCATCTGTACACTAGTGTTCCCCTGGCTGTTCTGTGTATGTGAGGCTGCTCTGCCTCCAGCGGTGGCCAGCAGGGCCAAACAGGGCTATCCTTGCACAACCACCAGCTGTCCTTTCATGCCCTCCGTTAACTGCATGTCTGTTCACAGCTCCCCCTTCTGCCATTTTTTATTTGCAATTTGCCAGCTGTACATGGGTGGCGTTATCTACACACATGAAAGACATTAGCCAACCCTTAGCCTCCTCTTCTCCGGCTCCTCCTGCTTCCATCATTGGGAGTACAGTAATGGGATGTGGAGAGATTGCCTTGGATGTTTCAATGCACCTCCTCCAGTTGGGTGGCTGCAGCAGCACTGAGGTGTCCATCAGGAGTATTATGGGGATTCTGAAAATGTCAGCAAGCTCCACGCCTTGCGCCCTCCATCATTGGACATCTGCGCATGAGAACTGTAGAGTCTCTCTGGCTGGCCCTCTGTCTGGGCTGGGGAGGGGGATTGGACCTGTGAGTATCCCCGGTAGATTTCAATATATTAAAGTATTTTTAGAAGGCAGGCTTGGCATGTATTGGTCTGTAGTACTGTGCAGTAATGTGGTGATACACTGTAATATGTCTGTAATATCATATCAAATCCACCTGTCCTTACTTAACATACTACATTCAAGTGTTAATGCCTGTCCCATCCCATCTTGAACTTCCTCCAGACTACTTTCTGCATCACAGAAACCATATTCTAATCTGAAGCATGACTTTCTTGCAGGTGGTGACAAAATCGTGGATGTCATTGATGTTGCCAGGCAGGCAGACAGCAAAATGAAACTTAGAGAGTTCATCAAGTATTACTACAAACCTTATCGGCCAAAGGTGCTGAACGTGATCAGTCTGGAGTTTTCAGACACCAAGTAAGTATTGGTTGCTTTTCGCTATTAACAAGTATATGCTGCTGCTGCTTTGATCATTGTATAATTTGGATTCACTTACGAATTTCTGGGATTCACTAAATATTCACCATTAGAATTGTAATATTTGTAGCTAAAAGCGCTATTCACTAGTTTGGAACCAAATCTCTATTTGTTATGTAAATGGCATGTTATAGAAGGGTCCAGACACTTTTTTTTGTTGCTATTTCCCTTGGTTTTGAGAAACTATCCCCACCCGCAATAGACTAACTCATTGCTCGTTCCGCAGTATGGGATTCATGGAAAAACATGAACAAAGGCTCCAAAATCACCCAAATACGTCCTTTTAGAAACGAAAAAACGTTCAGCATAGTGATGCAGGTCTATAGATGTTGTACACATGAAATTGTGTAATTCCAAACTTTATATTCCATTTTGTGCGACTCAAGCGGTTTCCTTCCAGTTGTGCTGCGCGGGCTACACAGAGAAGCAGCACAGCTGGTAGAAGAAACCACTCTAAAACGGCAAAGAGGTGGGGAGAAATGTGTTATTTTAAATGAATCTCCTTGGTTAATGCCTGGTTGATTGGTGAACAGTGATGGGTAGATATGAAGGTGTGTAACGTGACAAACAATTCTGCCTTATTAGAGTGCAGTAATACGTGTATTGAAAGATGAGTAGCGTACAAACGACTGCCTTACTGGTAGAACTTCCCTAAACGCTCCTTTGTATCCTCTTAGGATGGCAGAGCTGGTGGTGGTGCCTGATATCGCTCAGAAGATGTCTTGGGTGGAGAACTACTGGCCAGATGACTCCTTCTTCCCCAAGCCCTTTGTCCAGAAGTACTGCCTGATGGGGGTGAAGGACAGCTACACAGACTTCCACATAGATTTCGGAGGCACATCCGTGTGGTACCACGTACTCTGGGTAAGCTGGGGAATTGCTGTGCTCAGCATGTCTTATATCTTCACAGACAGTGCTATGGTTAGGCACCAGAGTTGTTTCGAATCTTCAAGGCGTTTTGCGTTGGCTATGTAGTCTGACAGCCCAACTTCAATAACCACATGCTTCTCCTGAGGTTTGTCACCCCTCAAGCGTTTTACTGTAGCAACACTGACTACATGCTGGGTCTTGTTCATTTGCCTTCCTCTGAAAATCTTCCCCTCCGATACGCTTCTGTCAATTGTTTTATATTATTAATAATTCCATTGCACCGGAATAATGTTCTCCTAATTTTTCATCTCTGTCCTGAAGGGAGAGAAGATTTTCTACTTGATCAAGCCGACCCAGGCTAATCTTGCACTATACGAGGCGTGGAGTTCGTCCCCCAACCAGAGCGAGGTGTTCTTTGGGGACAAGGTGGACAAGTGCTACAAGTGTGTGGTGCCGCAAGGAACCACTGTCCTCATCCCCACAGGTTAGGAGAAGCTACAAGAAGCAATGGTCTCCTTTTCCACCACAGGACTAAGTCTGAGTTTTTATTTTTTTTTATAAGGAACTAGTTCAAAGGGCTCAAGTTGCTCTACTGTTGCAACATTCCTTGTATACAGCACTATATTTCCAAAGCTCTGCTGCAGACACACAAGGGCATTCAAAAACACAAGAGCCATAAAGAGCCATAGAGCTGCTTTTCCACTTAGCACTGAGCGGAGCAGCTAGCCTTTGATGGCGTCTCACAGGAAGACCTGTGTTATTTGTTTCTTCCACTGTGAGCTCTGAAGGGCCTGAGTGGACCACCTCTGTCACCGTGGACACCAGCACCACATGACACCATCCTTCCGCCCACTGTTGTTCACAGAACTTTCCTACATCATCATATGGTCCTTCGATTACATGGCAAGTGAAATAGGTGATGACACGCCCAAAATTAATTGATGCACGTAAAAGGGAATCTTTTATTATTTGATCCAGTTTCTCTAGCCACAGGGTGGAGAAGCTTTTTTCACACAGCTTCCCACACGGCTGCTTTTCCCAGTTGGAGGGCTGGGGATATGAAAGCTCTCTGGGCTGATGATGCTAGCAGACACTGAGAGCGTGAGATTCTTAGTGGCTCCCTACTGGGAGAGATCCCTGGCCCAGTTCCATATTTGGTTACACACACACACACAGGCCCTCAGTACATAAACACACAAAACCACCATTCCCCAGGGAAAATGTTATATGTTTCTGAGTGCCGACACAAATACAACATATCTGTGTCGATCTCCTGATGTTCGAAAATGAACGTTCATTTTTAGGTAAAGAGAATTTGAGAGAATTTTAACTATGGCACAATGCTCCATCAGCATGGGCCCACCTTCTTTTGGATTAATGTGCAAATTATGGTTTCATGAACTGCATTCACAGGCATCCTGCTGTAACATAAATACCGTTTCTGAAATGGTTTATTGCGGGAAGCCAAAGGCCCCCTGGCAGGGAAGGTCACACGGTTGGGCTCTTGATGGCTGGTATGTAGGAGACCGGCAGGGGATGAGAGAGAACCCCAACCGGTATCAGCCATCCATATAATCACTTGAGCGGCTCCCATCATCTCTCTGCTGGGGCCACAGCAGCTCTCGGTGCACCCTCCATGACCGGGCATTTATAATGTTTAGGGCCCACCAGCCCAGCATTGTCACGCCTCTTTGGATGCGCTGCTGCAACGTGGAAGGTTTTTCAACCATTTCCTAAACCCTTTGATGTGTCTGAAACATACAGCTGGAAAACAAGAATTCCAAAATGTTCCAAATGAAATGTTTGATTTATTGCATGTTTGTCTTCTGCCTGCTACTGGCCTTTTGCTCCACATCTGTGGGTCAGCTGTTGATGTGGTCTATCCTCCTCTGTGTTCCCCAGGATGGATCCATGCTGTTCTCACCTCTCAGGATTGCATGGCGTTCGGAGGGAACTTCCTCCACAACCTCAACATAGGCATGCAGCTCAGGTGAGCACCTGGAAAACCCTCTGTCCTCTGCTCATTCTGTTGCCTTTCTTTCCTTGTAAAGTAATAACATTGATGAAATGAATGGCTAAAAACACAGCTCTTCTGCGCTTTTTAATGGCCAGCAATGAAGTAGTGGTTTGACTGTGATGGGTCTCAGCACTGTGGAGCTGTGTGTGTTTGACCTCCATTGCTGCATCCTCAACTACAGGTGTTATGAGATGGAGCGGCGGTTGAAGACTCCTGACCTGTTCAAATTCCCTTACTTTGAGGCCATCTGCTGGTATGTGGCAAAGAATCTACTGGAGACTCTAAAAGGTGAGAGAAATACAACTTGGAGGAAGAATTTGTTGCTGTTTTGGTGATGTCCCCTTTGGTAACTTTCTGCACCTTTTTGACATCCTTCTCATATGATTCCTGGCTTCTCAGAGTTACGAGAGGATAACTGCCAGCCCCCAGCCTACCTGACAGGAGTGAAAGCCTTGATTACTGCACTGAAAAACTGGCTAAAACGAGAGGTAAGATACTACAGGAAACCAGATTGTAGATTCCAAATCAGCTTCTTTTGTCTGTGTAACATCTGACTACAGAATAGGACGTTTGGTCACATTCTCTACATTCTAATGTAATCTACATTGGGCTCCTTCTATAAAGGTCAGTGGTGGGCAGGTTGTATCCAGTGTGGTGGTATGACTATGACCTGGCTGGGAAACTGTAACCACCATCTGCAGACAGACGGGACAAGCCCTCATTGTCCCCCTGCTCTCTGCCTCTCCTCAGGTCACAGAGCCGGCCAGCGAGGTCCCGGACCATATCAGACCCAACCATCTAATTAAAGAACTCACAAAGGAAATCCGCTACCTGGAGGTAAGGCCTTGCGTTGTGACGGGGCTGGGAGCGAGGGCCTCAAGCTGTTACGTGACGACTTGGAGCTGGTTCTAAACATTTGTGCTCAGAGTAAAAGTTGGCTGACCCTCATTCTTTTTTTCTCTTTTATAAGTACCAGGTCAAAAGCATTGTGTTTCTTTCAAGCTGGGTATTACAGCGTTGGGGTTCTGTACTGACTAGGATCTCTTCTTAACCACAGGAGGAGCAGCAGAGTGGCGCTGGAGGTAGCAAGCCAATGAAATCTCAGGGAAGTGGAGCATGCCCGCTGACGCGGTCGACTCTGGACAGGGCTAGCCATCATGCTCGCAGGACAGCCAGACGGCTACGGCACCACCACCACCATCATCACCATGCGCCCAAGACTCCTTCCAACCTGGAGATCCTGGAGCTGCACACGCGACAGGTGCTCAAGAGGCTGGAGGTGGGACCCTTTGAGGAGGTGAGGGCATTGACACACTACCATCTCCCCCATGCTGCTTGGTCTAACCCAATGTGCAACTGTAGTCCTCGTGGATTATCCATGTCTTGGAGGATGTTACTCATAGACTGAGACTAGGTTAATTATAAACCTTTGTTAAAGTAAATCTCTATGCCCTTTTCGCAGGATGCCCCATTCAGCTCCACAGTGACGGCAAAGTTCAACAAGGCATCTGTGGCGTCGGCTGCAGCTGTGGAACGGAGCCTGGACAACAACCTCCGTCTGGTGATGTGCAACGGCCGGATTATCAGGTGAGCCGGAAGAACCCCCCCCTGGCACCCTTGGCCCCCAGGCTGCCTGTGACCTTTTCAGGGAAGACGTCAAGGATCTGGAGCCTGGGTTAATGGTTCCTCAGTCATGCATCACCTCCCAACAGGTAGAGCAGTGACTCGCTCTCTACTCCCCACCCAACACCTCTGGTTGGCTTTGATTGGCTTTGACAATGCTCAAGTTACTGGCTGAAGTGGTTACATATTACAACTCAGAGCTGGTGTTGTACAGCTTAAACATGTTCGGATGGACCACCTGCACCATGCAATCTTTACATGTTTCAACTCACCACTTACATCAAACTTTAGCCTAAATAAAATGAAGTAAGATGGCTTTCAGTGCCAAATTATGTGGTTTGCCTCCAGGCTTTTTCTCCCCTTCTTACTAGTGTGTGTATGTGTGCACAGAGATGAGCGTTGTCACACCAGGGTGAAGAGTAGTCCGGTGCAGGACGGTGAGAGGACTGGTGACCACCATTGGGAAGGGGTCCTGGTGAAAACAGAAATCAATGACAACAAGCAGGAACAGCACAGAGACCCAGAGAGAGGGGAGAAACCTAGCCCTCTCAGCAGTGAGTCTAACTGGTCAAGTCACCGGCTGTCAATCAACGGTTTAGGTAGGCTCATCTTTGAATGCCAGAGAATTTCACTTAAAAATTCTGTTGCAGAGATATTTAATGAATCCTTCTCTTTTTCCTCCTCAGAGTTTTTCAAAAGAGTGAATTCCGATCTCAGGAAAGGAGCCACGGTATACTCAGACATCTCAGACTCTGAGTCCGAAGTGCGTTGCACTGTACAGGTAACTAATCCCACTTCCTCCCCAAAGGGCCCTGTCTCTCCTTCACACAGAGGTAGAGTTTAAGTTAAAGGCTGACACATCTTTGTGACTTGTGCAGAAAAGGGATTCCTCTGGGAAGGATTCAGGGAGCTCAGAAGAGGATGAGGAGGATAAGGAGCAGTGCAGGACAGAGCGAGGCACAGGCAGTGTGACAGACCTGCACCAGGCCAGCCAGGCCCTCAGCCACCACCACAAACCACTCAAAGGGTACGGGAAGCATGGATAAATGGACAAAGTGGCATTCTTGTTCTAAGTATTCTGTATGCTTCAATTCAATAGAAATCCAATGGGGGACATTAGTATTACATTAGCCACAGTGGCTGAAGAGTCATGCATGAATCATTCATTATCCAGTTGAGTTAAGAGATTAATTAAGTTGTTCCTTTACTCGCTTGCCTTTTGTAGAGAACATCCTACCTCGCCAACCACAGAAGAAGAGGCTATTGAGGGCATGCTGTCAATGGCAGGGCTGCTGTATCCTCAGCGACCAGAGGAGAGTAGCACTGCCCAGGAGCCCTGGTGGTCCAGCCCAGCCCATCGCTCCTCTGACAGTGGTACACTCCAGTCCTGAAATTCTTATAAACACCAAGATTTAATTAAGACCCTAATTCAATCAATTTCAGATAACTTAAACTTTCGCTGTCGTTGTCCTGTAGGTGAAAGAGAGCCTGCGTCAGGGGAGGAGAGCCAGGATTCAGACAGCAACTCCACATTGAGCCTTCAGGTAATGATAATAGCCAAGGATTAATGGGTCATGCCTGCACATGCTGCGGCCGACATCTCTTATGACTGACGTCTCTATTTTGAGAGGACATCAGAATCACTCACTCTGTATTTGAATGACTAATCTTCCTCTAGGTAACAAGTTGGAATCCAATGTAAAGTAATAATGTCTCCCTTTCCTTTAGGATGAGCGGAGGGCCCAGCAGCATGTGCGTAAGGAGTGTCGAGCTGAACTCAGCCAGAGGATCCAGGAGAACAAGAACTTCATGGACAGTCAGAGCAGTGGGAGTAACAGCAGTGAGGCCTGGGGGGACCAGAGCCCCTCTAGGGCTGCCTCTAGCCTCCTCTGCCTGGACCCCAGCTCAGGGACTGATTACCAGTACTGTGAGACCACTCTGTCATCCTCCCTGCACCCCTCCAAGAGGTCCGCCCCAAACACCCCACCCATCAGTAATCAAGCGACTAAAGGTTTGACTCCACTTTTACCTAGTTAATCTATAGTAGCTGAAATTAGTGTAGCAATATTCCTCTCTCTCATCCTTTTGTTGTTGATCTCTGTGCAATGTTTCTTCTTCTCAGGAAAACGTCCTAAGAAAGGTATGGCCACCGCCAAGCAGAGACTGGGGAAGATTCTCAAGCTGAGCAGGAACAACCACTTTTTGCTATAGCACTCAAGACCAGTATGTCTCCAGTAAAAACTTTAAGGGACAACTCGACCCCTGCCCATATACTGAGGATACGTCTCTTTCAGCTTCGACTCTCACATTCTACAAAAATAATCGCTTGGATGGACTGCCCTGAATCACTAACTCCACATGCTAGATGACAAGGTAATGGATTTACACAAGCAAGTGCTCCGTTTCACATGGTGAAGTGATGGTGAGCTGTAAAAACAACTGCATGGATTCTCAGCAGTGACATTGGATTGTATATTTTCTGGTCATCAAAAGAGCTATACAGTAAATGTGGCTTTTTTTCCGAGTTGAAGCACCGCAACAACACAGGATTGTCCAAAGATGCATGGCTGTGGGAATTTAAATTACTTATTTTGATACAAAAGTGTGTGGCTCAGAGTTGTTGTATCTGTTTTGGCTGATGCTTTACCCAAGGCTTGCACTAGCCCTTCCAACCAACACTACTTGTTATGCCATAAGAAGCTAAACATGTTGTGCTTAAGCCAAGAATGGCAGGTGAAGATGCTGCTTTCTGCTACCTGAGTTTTCATCACCTCTTTGGGACATTGTCTTGTGTTGGTCTGACTGAAGAGCAAGAATGGTGCTATGGTGTTGGAACACATTTTAAATGGTGCTAAAGTGTATATTCATGCTATCCTTTTGTCTACCCTCTTGTCACGATCACACCAGTGATTGCATTTGAGAGAGGGGGGAGATATCTTGATGCAGCACTCTAGGCACCTTGCCTTATCAGCCTCCAAGTATGTAAAAAGCTATCTATGAATCCTAATACATTAAGCCATTCCAAAAATACCACTCCCACCACATTAAGATGACTGGTTCTATTTACTAAAAGAGTTAAGAGCCTTATTGCTCTATAGTTGATCACTCTAGTTGATCATATCAAATATGTTCCTTTGGTGCCATCTATTGGTCAAATTAGGGCAGGAGCATGAAAGTGCTGTTATTATGAAAGATTTCTGAAATTGCAAAAAGCTTTTATCTAAAGTTACAAATTTATTTACAGAAAATATAAGTTATCCATAATTTATTTCACTTTCTCTTTTGGTGTTTATTGTTCTGTTTCTTTTGCTGGTATTGAATTATTATGTATTGTGGAAAAAAAGTTAATGGCTATGACAATCCTGTTACGATGGATAGTGTAAATGTTGATACAGTCCCAAAATGTTTCGCATGTCAGCAGTCAAGTTTTCAAGATAGGATTTTCAAGAAGCAAAGTGTCACTTGCCACATCAAGTGACACTTTGCTTCTTGAAAATACTATATCTTGAAACATTGACTGCTGACATGCGAAACATTTTGGGACTGTATCAACAGTGGACACATTTGTGTATATATATATATATATATATATATACACACTACCGTTCAAAAGTTTGCGTTCACTTAGAAATGTCCTTGTTTTTTTGTCCATTTAAAATAACATAAAATTGATCAGAAATACAGTGTAGACATTGTTAATGTTGTAAATGGCTATTGTAGCTGGAAACTGCTGATTTAAAAAAAAAAAATAGTTATGGAATATCTACATTTATCAGCAACCATCAGTCCTGTGTTCCAATGGCACGTTGTGTTTGTTAATCCAAGTTTATCATTTTAAAAGGCTAATTGATCATTAGAAAACCCTTTTGCAATTATGTTAGCACAGCTCTATTCCATGCGAGAAATTGCCAAGTAAATGAAGATCTCATACAAGGCTGTGTACTACTCCCTTCACAGAACAGCGCAAACTGGCTCTAACCAGAATAGAAAGAGGAGTGGGAGGCCCCGGTGCACAATTGAGCAAGAGGACAAATACATTAGTGTCTAGTTTGAGAAACAGGCGCCTCACAGGTCCTCAACTGGCAGCTTCATTAAATAGTACCCGCAAAACACCAGTCTCAACGTCAACAGTGAAGAGGCGACTCCGGGATGCTGACCTTCTAGGCAGAGTTGCAAAGAAAAAGCCATACAGTGGGGAGAACAAGTATTTGATACACTGCCGATTTTGCAGGTTTTCCTACTTACAAAGCATGTAGAGGTCTGTAATTTTTATCATAGGTACACTTCAACTGTGAGAGACGGAATCTAAAACAAAAATCCAGAAAAATCACATTGTATGATTTTTAAGTAATTAATTTGCATTTTATTGCATGACATAAGTATTTGATACATCAGAAAAGCAGAACTTAATATTTGGTACAGAAACCTTTGTTTGCAATTACAGAGATCATACGTTTCCTGTAGGTCTTGACCAGGTTTGCACACACTGCAGCAGGGATTTTGGCCCACTCCTCCATACAGACCTTCTCCAGATCCTTCAGGTTTCGGGGGCTGTCGCTGGGCAATACGGACTTTCAGCTCCCTCCAAAGATTTTCTATTGGGTTCAGGTCTGGAGACTGGCTAGGCCACTCCAGGACCTTGAGATGCTTCTTACGGAGCCACTCCTTAGTTGCCCTGGCTGTGTGTTTTGGGTCGTTGTCATGCTGGAAGATCCAGCCACGACCCATCTTCAATGCTCTTACTGAGGGAAGGAGGTTGTTGACCAAGATCTCGCGATACATGGCCCCATCCATCCTCCCCTCAATACGGTGCAGTCGTCCTGTCCCCTTTGCAGAAAAGCATCCCCAAAGAATGATGTTTCCACCTCCATGCTTCACGGTTGGGATGGTGTTCTTGGGGTTGTACTCATCCTTCTTCTTTCTCCAAACACGGCGAGTGGAGTTTAGACCAAAAAGCTATATTTTTGTCTCATCAGACCACATGACCTTCTCCCATTCCTCCTCTGGATCATCCAGATGGTCATTGGCAAACTTCAGACAGGCCTGGACATGCGCTGGCTTGAGCAGGGGGACCTTGCGTGCGCTGCAGGATTTTAATCCATGACGGCGTAGTGTGTTACTAATGGTTTTCTTTGAGACTGTGGTCCCAGCTCTCTTCAGGTCATTGACCAGGTCCTGCCGTGTAGTTCTGGGCTGATCCCTCACCTTCCTCATGATCATTGATGCCCCACGAGGTGAGATCTTGCATGGAGCCCCAGACCGAGGGTGATTGACCGTCATCTTGAACTTCTTCCATTTTCTAATAATTGCGCCAACAGTTGTTGCCTTCTCACCAAGCTGCTTGCCTATTGTCCTGTAGCCCATCCCAGCCTTGTGCAGGTCTACAATTTTATCCCTGATGTCCTTACACAGCTCTCTGGTCTTGGCCATTGTGGAGAGCTTGGAGTCTGTTTGATTGAGTGTGTGGACAGGTGTCTTTCATACAGGTAACGAGTGGAGAACAGGAGGGCTTCTTAAAGAAAAACTAACAGGTCTGTGAGAGCCGGAATTCTTACTGGTTGGTAGGTGATCAAATACTTATGTCATGCAATAAAATGCAAATGTAATTACTTAAAAATCATACAATGTGATTTTCTGGATTTTTGTTTTAGATTCCGTCTCTCACAGTTGAAGTGTACCTATGATAAAAATTACAGACCTCTACATGCTTTGTAAGTAGGAAAACCTGCAAAATCGGCAGTGTATCAAATACTTGTTCTCCCCACTGTATCTCAGACTGGCCAATAAAAAGAAAAGATTAAGATGGGCAATCTGAGATATGGCTTTTTCTTGGCAATTTCTCGCATGGAATAGCCTTCATTTCTCAGAACAAGAATAGACTGACGAGTTTCAGAAGAAAGTTATTTGTTTCTGACCATTTTGAGCCTGTAAACTAACCCACAATTGCTGATGCTCCAGATAGCCAGTTTTATTGCTTCTTTAATCAGCACAACAGTTTTCAGATGTGCTAACATAATTGCAAAAGGTTTTCTAATGATCAATTAGCCTTTTAAAATTATAAACTTGGATTAGCAAACACAACGTGCCAATTGGAACACAGGACTGATGGTTGCTGATAATGGGCCTCTGTACGCCTATGTAGATATTCCATTAAAAATCAGCCGTTTCCAGCTACAATAGCCATTTACAACATTAACAATGTCTACACTATATTTCTGATCAATTTGATGTTATTGTAATGGACAAAAAAAATTGCTTTTCTTTCGAAAACAATGACATTTCTAAGTGACCCCAAACTTTTTAACGGTAGTGTGTGTGTGTGTGTGTGTGTGTGTGCGTGTACAGTGGGGGAAAAAAGTATTTAGTCAGCCACCAATTGTGCAAGTTCTCCCACTTAAAAAGATGAGAGAGGCCTGTAATTTTCATCATAGGTACACGTCAACTATGACAGACAAAATGAGGAATTTTTTTTCCAGAAAATCACATTGTAGGATTTTTAATGAATTTATTTGCAAATTATGGTGGAAAATAAGTATTTGGTCAATAACAAAAGTTTCTCAATACTTTGTTATATACCCTTTGTTGGCAATGACACAGGTCAAACGTTTTCTGTAAGTCTTCACAAGGTTTTCACACACTGTTGCTGGTATTTTGGCCCATTCCTCCATGCAGATCTCCTCTAGAGCAGTGATGTTTTGGGGCTGTCGCTGGGCAACACGGACTTTCAACTCCCTCCAAAGATTTTCTATGGGGTTGAGATCTGGAGACTGGCTAGGCCACTCCAGGACCTTGAAATGCTTTTTACGAAGCCACTCCTTCGTTGCCCGGGCGGTGTGTTTGGGATCATTGTCATGCTGAAAGACTCAGCCACGTTTCATCTTCAATGCCCTTGCTGATGGAAGGAGGTTTTCACTCAAAATCTGACGATACATGGCCCCATTCATTTTTTCCTTTACACGGATCAGTCATCCTGGTCCCTTTGCAGAAAAACAGCCCCAAAGCATGATGTTTCCACCCCCATGCTTCACAGTAGGCATGGTGTTCTTTGGATGCAACTCAGCATTCTTTGTCCTCCAAACACGACGAGTTGAGTTTTTACCAAAAAGTTATATTTTGGTTTCATCTGACCATATGACATTCTCCCAATCCTCTTCTGGATCATCCAAATGCACTCTAGCAAACTTCAGACGGGTCTGGACATGTACTGGCTTAAGCAGGGGGACACGTCTGGCACTGCAGGATTTGAGTTCCTGGCGGCGTAGTGTGTTACTGATGGTAGGCTTTGTTAGTTTGGTCCCAGCTCTCTGCAGGTCATTCACTAGGTCCCCCCGTGTGGTTCTGGGATTTTTGCTCACCGTTCTTGTGATCATTTTGACCCCACGGGGTGAGATCTTGCGCCCCAGATCGAGGGAGATTATCAGTGGTCTTGTATGTCTTCCATTTCCTAATAATTGCTCCCACAGTTGATTTCTTCAAACCAAGCTGCTTACCTATTGCAGATTCAGTCTTCCCAGCCTTGTGCAGGTCTACAATTTTGTTTCTGGTGTCCTTTGACAGCTCTTTGGTCTTGGCCATAGTGGAGTTTGGAGTGTGACTGTTTGAGGTTGTGGACAGTTGTCTTTTATACTGATAACAAGTTCAAACAGGTGCCATTAATACAGGTAACGAGTGGAGGACAGAGGAGCCTCTTAAAGAAGAAGTTACAGGTCTGTGAGAGCCAGAAATCTTGCTTGTTTGTAGGTGACCAAATACTTATTTTCCACCATAATTTGCAAATAAATTCATTAAAAATCCTACAATGTGATTTTCTGGAAAAAATCTCAATTTGTCTGTCATAGTTGACATGTACCTATGATGAAAATTACAGGCCTCTCATCTTTTTAAGTGGGAGAACTTGCACAATTGGTGGCTGACTAAATACTTTTTCCCCACTGTATGTGTGGTGTATGGGTGTGTGTGTGTGTGTGTGTGTGTATGTATGTATATATGTATGTATGTATGTATATATATATATATATATATATATATATATATATATATATATATATATATATATATATATATATATATATATATATATAGTTTGACAGAATTTTGCAATTGTACAAAGTGTATGTGAGATGTAATTATGGCTACTGATCCAGTTATTGTTAAATGGTATGCTTGTCTTCCCTGTCACTATATATACCCTCATATTGGCTTGAAAGACTTCCGGTTGGATTTTGAATTGGTGGTCTGTTTTTTTGTGAGAATGCCAAAAATGTGATCACCATGACTAGCTTGAAAGACCTCTTACATTTGTATTGAGAGATTGCTCCGGTTGGTGTCTTTCTCAGGGACCCATGCTCTTGACTTAAGAAACATTTCTTATTGTTTTAATAAGCAACATGAAATGACCCATCATTGTGGACACATTTTCTGATAATTGATCTATTCACTTTTATTTTTAAATGTGTAGTTGGTATTACAAGTGTCACTAAGAAAACGTCCTTTTATGGAAATGAAATGATGCAGCCTGTCTCCAACTTTCATTCCAAAATCGTGTTTTTTCATGTTGTCAATCTTCGTCACTTCAATGAGTGAATGTTGGACTAAGGTACTAAGTTACGACTGCTCAGGGCTGTTTGGTGGTGACTGTTTCTAGACTAAGAACTTCAAATATTTATTTTGTTGACATTGTGCTACAGAGAAAGGTTGACCCAAAGGAAGCAAACTCTTTTGAATATAAAACCATTTCCTGCATTTGGCACAGAGCATGCCAACAGAGGGGACCCCAAGTGAAATTAAGCCATCTACTAAATCCTCACCATTCTCGTATGCTACCTAGCAAGACATATTGCACTAACTTCCAGGCTTAAGCATGTCAAATAGCTTTAAGTGCCCCCCATTTAAAGTATTTGTTACAGAACTGAGTTTCCATCTTGGACTGACTTACTCTACACCCTCATGTTAATTGAGCTATGTTCCTGTCTAGCTATTTAGCCATTGTGGTTGCCTAATATATGCTGTGGAGAGATTCATTCAGAGAAGCTTGACTTCTCCTACTCCCAGTCCCTGTAAACCACAATAACAAAAAGACAAAGCTTCTTGGAAGCAAAGCTCATGAGTTGCTTTCCAATTACTCAACCGTTTCACTTTTCAGCATCCAACATGTTTGATCATGCATGGCATTACTGGCCAGCTGGCAGGGTCCTATTATCCAGTAGGCTACTATTAATTGTACAGTATTTATTTGACTGCATTTTAGATCAGTTTTACATTTGTGGGAAGTATTGTTGGTCATGTCATGTCTTTCTATTCTGCAGATTGCTTGTTTCAATGGCTATAGGTTATGTGATCATTAAAAACTAAATAAGCTTAAGTCTTTTGACACTGTAACCCATTGCAATGAAACTTTGAACGTTTATTTCTGTATCCCAATGTGGCCTGTAAATAATAAAATATTTTTAAGCGATGTCTTCATTATTTATTCTCAGTCCAACTTTAACATGCATCAGTAAGACTGGGTAAGATATTGCCTTGACAAATGCTGTTGATGTGATGGCTACTCTTGGATCACTTGAATGAATGTCTAAAGTCATCCATGGCTACTGTAAAGCAGGAAAAATACACTACTGACCAAAAGTATATGGACACCTGCTCGTCGAGCATTTCATTCCAAAATCATGGGCATTAATATGGAGTTGGTCCCCCCTTTGCTGCTATAACAGCCTCCGCTCTTCTGGGAAGGCTTTCCATTAGATGTTGGAACATTGCTGCGTGGACTTGCGTTCATTCAGCCACGAGCATTCGTGAGGTCCGGCACTGATGTTGGGCGATTAGGCCTGGCTCGCAGTCGGCGTTCGAATTCATCCCAAAGGTGTTAGATGGGGTTGAGGTCAGGGCTCTGTACAGGCCAGTCAAGTTCTTCCACACCGATTTTGACAAACCATTTCTATATGGACCTCGCTTTGGGCACAGGGGCATTGTCATGCTGAAACAGGAAAGGGACTTCCCCAAACTGTTGCCACAAAGTTGGAAGCACAGAATCATCTAGATTCCCCAGACCATTATTCCTACTCCACCAAACCGTACAGTTGGCATTATGCATTGTGGCAGGTAGCGTTCTCCTGGCGGCCGCCAAACCCAGATTAATCTGTCGGACTGCCAGATGGTGAAGCGTGATTCATCACTCCAGAGAATGCGAGTACAATGGCAGCGAGCTTTACACCACTCCAGCCGATGTTTGGCATTGTGCATGGTGATCTTAGGCTTGTATGTGGCTGCTCGGCCACGAAAACCCATTTCATGAAGCTCCCGACGAACAGTTCTTGTGCTGATGTTTCCAGAGGCAGTTTGGAACTCGGCAGTGAGTGTTGCAACCGAGGACAGATGATTTTTACGCGCTACACGCTTCAGCACTCGGCGGTCCCAATCTGTGAGCTTCTGTAGCCTACCGCTTCGCGGTTGAACCGTTGTTGCTCCTAGATGTTTCCACTTCACAATAACAGCACTTACAGTTGACCGGGGCAGCTCTAGCAGGGCAGAAATCTGACAAACTGACTTGTTGGAATGGTGGCATCCTATGACGGGGCCACATTGAAAATAACTGAGCTCTTCGGTAAGGCCATTCTACTGCCAGTGTTTGTCTATGGAGATTGCATGGCTGTGTGCTCGATTTTATACACCTGTCAGCAACGGATGTGGCTGATATAGCCGAATCCACTAATTTGAAGGGGTGTCCACATACTTTTGTATATATAGTGTACTGTAACTCAAACTAAGAATTTCCATTGTACATCCTAGGTATTTGTTTCCATCTACAATGTGCATGCTTGGGGATCTAAAAAGTGTGAGATAAAGAATGGTGGTCAGTATGCAACAGTTCACAAACGTAACAGGGCTTTCAGTAACCTGAGGGGTCTGTTCACCTCAGCCCCAGGACTGGCCCACCCCGATCCACCACTACCGTTCGTAGTGGAGGTGGATGCGTCCGAGGTAGGGATAGGCGCTGTCCTATCTCAACGCTCGGGCACGCCACCCAAGCTCCAACCCTGTGCCTTCTTCTCCAAGAAGCTCAGCCCGGCGGAGCAGAACTACGACGTTGGTGATCAGGAGCTGTTGGCTGTTGTCCAAGCCCTGACCGTGTGGAGGCACTGGCTCGAAGGGGCGAAACACCCTTTCCTCATCTGGACGGACCACCGTAACCTGGAGTACATCCGGGCAGCGAGGAGGCTGAACCCTCGCCAGGCCAGGTGGGCCCTATTCTTCACCCGGTTTGATTTCACTCTATCTTACATCCCGGGTACGAAGAACATGAAGGCAGACGCACTGTCACGGCTGTATGACACAGAGGAGTGGCCCAGAGACAACACCCCCATACTCCCGGCCTCCTGCATTGTGGCGCCGGTAGTATGGGCGATGGACGCGGATATAGAGCAGGCATTACACACAGAGCCATCTCCACCTCAGTGTCCAGCTGGGCTGCAGTACGTGCCTGCTCTTGTCCGTGACCGTCTGATCTACTGGGCACCCACGTCCCCCTCCTTTGGTCACCCAGGTATCGGTCGTACAGTGCGCTGCCTGACCGGAAAGTACTGGTGGCCTACCTTGGCTAAGGACGTGAGGGTGTATGTCTCCTCCTGCTCGGTGTGCGCCCAGAGTAAGGCACCTAGGCACCTCCCAGCGGGTAAGTTACAGCCTTTACCAGTTCCACAACGGCCATGGTCTCACCTAAGTATTGATTTCCTTACTGATCTTCCCCTCTCTCAAGGTAACACCACCATCCTGGTCGTTGTGGACTGCTTTTCCAAGGCCTGCTGCCTCCTTCCTCTGCCCGGTCTCCCCACGGCCCTGCAGACTGCGGAGGCCCTGTTTACACGTCTTCCGGGACTACGGGTTACCAGAGGACATAGTGTCTGACCGGGGTCCCCAGTTCACATCCAAGGTCTGGAATGCGTTCATGTAACGTTTGGGGGTCTCGGTCAGCCTGACCTCTGGTTTTCACCCCGAGTCTAATGGGCAGGTGGAACGGGTAAATCAGGATGTGGGTAGGTGTTCCTGCGGTCCTACTGCCAGGACCGGCCGTGGGAGTGGTCGGTGTTCTTGCCATGGGCCGAATATTCCCAGAACTCTCTCCGTCACTCCTCCACTAACCTAACGCCATTCCAATGTGTTTTAGGTTACCAACCGGTTCTGGCACCGTGGCACCAGAGCCAGACCGAGGCTCCTGCGGTGGATGACTGGTTTCGGCGCACAGAGGAGACGTGGAACGCTGCTCACGTCCACCTCCAACGCGCTGTGCGTCGTCAGAAGGCCAATGCTGACCTCCACCGCAGTGAAGCCCCAGTCTTCGTACCGGGTGATCAGGTTTGGCTCTCGACCCGGAATCTGCACCTCCGCCTGCCCTGCCGGAAGCTGAGCCTGCGGTTTGTGGGGCCGTTCAAAGTCCTGAGGAGGATAAACGAGGTTACCTATAGGTTATTACTCCCACATGATTATCGTATTAACCCCTCGTTCCATGTGTCTCTCCTCAGGCCGGTGGTGGCTGGTCCGCTCCAGGATTCTGAGGTGCGGGAGGTCCCTCCGCCTCCTCTGGACATCGAGGGTGCCCCGGCGTACTCCGTCCGTTCCCTCCTGGATTCGAGGCGTCGGGTGGGGGGCTTTCTGTACCTCGTGGAGTTGGAGGGCTACGGTCTGGAGGAACGGTGCTGGGTCCCGGTGAGGGATATCCTCAATCCCTCCCTGTTGCGGGATTTCCACTGTCTCCATCCGGCTAGCCCTGCTCTGCGTCCTCCTGGCCGTCCCTGAGGCCGGTGTCGGCGCGCTGCTGGAGCTGCGCGTCAAGGTGGGGGTACTGTCACGAGTTCCTCCGAACACCGGCCTCAGGGACGGCCAGGAGGACTGCCCTCTGACTGCAATCTTTATTTTTACTAAATTTGCAAACATTTCTAAACCTGTTTTTGATTTGTCATTATGGGGTATTGTGTGTAGATTGATGATGGAAAAAAACAATTTAATACATTTTAAAATAAAGCTGTAACATAACAAAATGTGGAAAAAGTCAAGAGGTCGGAAATACTTTCCATGGAAAATTATGCATTTATGGTAGAAATGTGTTTTGGGCTATGATGATGGAACATTCCTAGCAGAAGGAAAGAGTACTTAGGTGCTCAGTTGGACTTTGCATGGGGTAAGAGCAGGCTGGGCAGGTAACAGGTTGGCTAGAGTACAGCCATACCTGAGTTTTTTTTTTTTTTTGTCATTTAGCAGACGCTCTTATCCAGAGCGACTTTGTTGTAGGCAAAGAGTTGTTGCTGGAATAGTTTATACTGAGAATACCTTTGATTTATTCAAGTCTTTGTCAACATCCTGTTTGTTTTTTTCTGTACAAAGTTTATTGGCCAATTCGTCCTGCACCTGTTAATATTGTAAATAAAAGCCTCTAAGAGCGGTGAGCACCAGAACATCCTGTCTGTCTCCTCACTGTCCGATCTGCTGCTTCGGCTTCACACTGCAAAGAGCAAATCTAAACCAGGGGAAAAACGCACTACCTCCCCTGTTCCCAATAAAAAACCACAGAACCCTACCCAAAGCAAAACAATACGTTTGACAACCCTCCCCTATTTTGCACAACTTCGATATAAAGTGTTTTTTCTCAAATTGCCGGGATTTCACGTGTCCTACTTACATCAGTACACTCATAACAACCTAAGCATGAATAAACTTCTATTCCATCAATGACGCCACAAGTAGCAAATTAGCCATTCCATTTTCTGTTAACCAAATTCGACACTCATTGACCTCCATACAAAACTCATCGCTTGGTGAGTGAAAAAAACGAAACACTGCCACTTGCTGGAGAAGACAGATATTAGGTCCAGTTATCCCTCTCGCTTCGCCTCTTCCTCTCTGGTGCCAAAGATGATGGATATACTGACAAGATGCATGTCTCTCTCCCTAACAATAGGAGTCGTTGTCCACAAAGCGGCACCGCAGGCTGTCTAGCTCCCGTCTATCCTTTATTTGGATTGGTGGATTCATCTCATTGTTGTAATCCTTTTTTGAATATTCGATGTGGGTTGTTGACGTCAACCGCTTGTATTCAATGGAGAGAGACGCTATGCTCCTAGCCTCATGTCATGAATATGCATAGCCATCTCGAGACAACTCCAATATAAAGTTGCCGGGAGGTCACGTGTCCTACTTAGATCAGTACACTCATAACAACTTAAGCATTAAGAAACTTCAATTAGATCAATGAAGCCACGTGTAGCACGGTAGGACCCGTGTAGCTCAGTTGGTAGAGCATGGCGTTTGCAACGCCAGGGTTTGTGGGTTCGATTCCCACGGGGGTCCGGTATCCACTCACTAACTGTAAGTCGCTCTGGATAAGAGCGTCTGCTAAATGACTGAAATGTAATGTAGTAAATAAGCCATAACACTCATTGACCTCCATGAAAAACTCCTCACTTGGTGTGCGAGAAAAAAAAGCCACCTGCTGGAGGGAGAAAGATTTTCTACCAAGTTGGGCCTCTCTTCTTCTTCTTCTTCTCTGCTTGTGCACATGTGGAAGCATGCCATGCTCAACTATGGTGGGATGGCTCGAGTTTGAAGTGGAAGGAGTGCAGGGCTTAGCATATCTCACAAGGAGGCTAAAAAGAGATTTAGTCTTGGAAAAGTTTAATATTTTCAGAAGGAATCGGGTAATTGGTTTAGGGACGAGGATTGGAGGGAAAGAGAGAGAAGGTTGAAAAGACTGAGGGAGGCAGAGGATGGGTTTGAATCTGTTGAAGCTAACAATAACAAGGGAGAGGGTATGTTGAGGAAGATTGGTGTTGGATCCCGATGGACATGATAAAGATAAGTTTGGTCCAGTGGGAGGGAGATTTTTGATGAGGGTGGAACCAGGCCTTTTGGCTGATCCATGATGGGGTGGTTTCAGGTTGGGTGGAAAACATGGTGGGTGCTGTTGAGTCGGTGAAGGTAACCCAAAGTGGACTTGTGATGTTTGTTTGTGTTTCTTCAGATCAGAGGGAGCAGGCGCTCGTTGCAACGCAACTTGGGGAAAGTATCTTACTTTGCGCTAAGGTACAGGGCACCATTGAAAGAAGTGATTTCTGGGGTAGTGTTAAGTGTGGAGGTGGAGCAATTTAAGTAGAAGATTCCTAGTGTTCGTGACGCCCGCCGTTCGGTGCGACGCAGATCCGGTTGGGAGCGTGGTGAAACAGAGGTGACACAGTCTGTTCTTTTGAGCTTTGATTCAGAGTATTTACCTGTCAAAGTAATGTTAGGATATATGAGTTTTGCCGTTAGAGCTTTTGTGCCGAATACACTGCGGTGTTATAGGTGTCACATTTATGGGCATGTCACAGCAGTATGTAGGAGGTAGATTCCAAGATGTGGGAAGTGTGCAGGAGGACATGGGACAGACAAATGTTTAGTTTCGGTGGGAAAAGTTGTGTGTGTCAACTGCGAGAGAGGCAGGTTGAGGTGGCCAGGGTCAGAGAAGTGCAGAAGATGCCGTATGCTGAGGAAGTGAAGATAGTGGAGGAGGGTGGATCAAGGGTGAGGGATTCTGAGAGGAACCCTGTGAATAGTAGATCTGTGCCAGAACACAGGGATAGGCCAATGAGTGATATATGTTTCAGTAAGGTTGGCTTCTTAGCGTTCATAGCAATGGTTACCAACTGTGCCATAGAGATGGAATGTAACTCCTCGATCACACCGACAGCGTCATTGTGCAAAATGGTACGCAGCATCATCTGGATATATGTGCAACAAAAGTTCAACATTCACCTTCTGCTACCATTTCTGTCAAGCTGTCTACGCATACAGTTTGATGCATACATTCGAGAAATCCAAGGTATGTACCACACAGAACGCACTGCAACTGCCTCTGCAACGCAATGCTGCAAGGCAAACACTGCGTTCCATTGGAAATGAATGTACCTCTTTGGTACCAAAACGCAATAACGCTGTTGGTGTGATCGAGGCGTAAGTCACAGAAAATAGATGTTGTGGTGGCAGCTGCAGAGAAGTACCTGGTGGTACAAGATTTGACTTCGGAAGAGTTACAGGGTGTGTTGAGTGGTAGTGTGTCCCTCCTCTCAGGTCAGTGGCCTGGGGTAGAATCAGATAGGGTTAAAGTAGTGGAATAAGTTGGTGGGTTTTAATGAGTGTAGGGTTAGATGGTAGGGTAATTAAACATTTGTATTAAATTTTTCCGGTTTCCCATTTTGTATCACAAAGTGTAATGGGTTTTACTATGTTAAGTTGGGGGCAGTAATGCAACATATTGGATGTCAACCGCTGTTAACTTCCACCGAAGAAGAAGAAGAACAACAACTACAATGGCGTCGCGAGTCCGGGCTCGAGCACTGAAGTGCAGACTGCACTGTGTGCGCGCGAGGATGACAGTCGCCATTTTATTTTGAAAAATCTAACCGAACTGGAAGGAGAGCAACCCTTTTAATTAATCAAGTTTGGGCGCAGAAACCAATAGGAATGAACATCACACATACATTTTAGGAACCATGGTAAGTTTTTAAAAGTTTTTTTTTTTACAATCTGTTGTAAAGAATCTGCGATATTTCTTCAAATGAAGACATTAGTAAGCTAGCATATGTGCAACTAGCCGTTAGGCGTCATAGCTAACGTTCGCTAAGGAAAGACAAACTAGCTAACGTGTTAGCTATGTTAGATGGTCCCATGTCAAAAAGCAAGAGTTGGTTTGCTAGTGAAAATGTCCATTAACATTTAACACAGTTAACTAACGGTAATGATTTCTATCCCGATGGTGCACATTGACAACGACATGTTCATGCCAACGTCTGATATAGTTAACGTTAGCTAGTTAACTACTAGTAACGTTAGAGTAGCTTTGCTAGTTAACGTTAGCGCTACCTGGCCATACATGGCTAGGTCATCTAGCTAGCCAGTTAGTTAATGGTAGCTACATTTAGCTAATTAGTTAGCTAGGCATCAAGTTAACGTAACTACTACTAGATATTTTGTTGACAATTTATTTCCAAGGACAATAACATAATCGCTCGCTACTAAATTGATCAGCGAGCTAACGTTAGCGTTTACTGTATATAATTGTTGGATTTGCAACGGTAACATTAACCAGCCAGCTACAGAAAAACAGCCGTACATTACGGCCTTCTGAGAGTTAACGTTACTGTCTGTATCCTGGCTGACGTTGGTCACATCTAGCTAAGTTAGCTAACTAGTTGGTGTTCGCTGCAAACTGCTTAGCTACCGTTAGTTGGCTAGCTCTTTGTCTAAATGGGTAAGTTAGCATGTGACTGTCAGGTGGTTAACGTTAACAAATTATACTTCTTAGTGTGTGATCAGGTCAATTCTGCAGTTAGCAATCATGGTTACCGTTGGTATTATTAGCTAACGTTAACGTGAGCCAAGTTATGTTGCCCAAGATACCTAGCGGTAGTTAACTGTTAACTGGCAAAGTAAGGTTAGCTAACGTTAACCCATAAGTTGGCTACGTGGACGGTTACGGAAAATAAATTAAATAGTTTTTAGATGGCACACACAGGCTACCGTTAACTTAGCTAGCTAGTTGCCGTTAGTATTGTCTCACAAACGTAGTTAGCTACAGTAGCTAACTATTTGCATTATTATTGCTAGGACACTGAAAACCTATCTAACGTTTGTAATTAATTTAACTAGCATTAGCTAGCCAAATAACGTAAACAAATTCACAAAACGATTGTAGCTTGTTTATTCCTTGATTAACCACGCGCTGCCAGTGTAGAACATAAATATAGTTAATCATCCGCATTAATATCAGCTCACACGATGCTGATTGAACTGGGAGTAGTGGGTGTGCTGAAGTCAAGGCCCGACTCTCGTGACACTGATACTAGAGCGACGTTGGGAAAGAGTTTTGGCTAACGTTTATCATTTGTTTGGGCAAACTCGGTCATGGTGACTTACCTGTCTGTTTCAAGGTAGCTAGCTAGCTGTGTTTAGTATTGCGCAGGCGTATGAATCAGGATTACTCCAGGTGAGTAGTAGGCCCAATGGGGTTTATTACCCATGGCAGTTGTACATCGTTGTGCACTTTTGGTATTTACAAACCCAGTTGATCATATAACTGTGTGTAGTATTTGCTCGATTATTTTAGACTACTTTACCACACATTTTCTATATGTAGAACTGTATTGCAGATTGCAGCTGTATTAACTACTTTCCTCTCTTGGCGATTTTCAGATGCTGAACTTGATGTTGCACTGAGGGACTTTACCTTGTATCAAGATCAACTGACAGAAGAAGCTTGTTTTAAAACATACATTTTTCACACCTGGGGGGGGGGGGCAGAAGTATCTTATCACTGAAGTGACTAAAGGGGAATAATGGTGATTTTGCGCCGGGCACGGCCGCCTGCTTCCGCCCCAACCAGCAATGAATCTTGACTCGCTCTCGCTGGCTTTGTCTCAAATCAGCTACCTGGTGGACAATTTATCTAAGAAAAACTACAGAGCCAGCCAGCAGGAAATACAGCATGTGAGTAGCATGCAGTATTATGCTCACAAATGATGTTTTTTTTAAATGTCATTTTCTATTGTTGTGTTTCCAGTTTTGTTGTTGGGACACTACAAAGCAGTACACATTTTCACCAATGTAGAGCTTTGCAGGGCTATAGCTAAGTAGATTTTATGACGTAGATAGACATCTAAAAATGTATCCCATTTCAGAAATTATTGTAAAACCAATATCATTCTGTGATTCAGAATTGCATTAGGTCTGAGTTATCTTGACAATAATATTTTGGCTGTGCCGGCCAACCTGTTGTGTTCTTTTGGCGAATGCTTATTCTGTCCCAACAGATTGTGAATCGTCACGGCCCTGAGGCGGACAGGCATTTATTACGCTGTCTCTTCTCCCATGTGGATTTCAGTGGTGATGGTAAAAGCAGTGGCAAAGATTTCCATCAGGTAATATTTTTATTAGTAATACTTATTACACCAATGGCTTGACTTCAACTGATTTTAGCAATGAGGATTAATGGTCTCTTACGAACCGGAAAATGCTTAGATATCACAGCACTAGGAATTTGTGAACTCTGAACGCACCACTGTGTAGGTTTCCTAATTGTCATTGATATTGTTAGTTTGTCTTGCCTTATTGTTTTAGAAAGTGACTTTGCTTTCCTATTTTGTCCTTAACCTATTTTATGTCCCCTCCCTTTTACCTTTGTTTGTCCACTTGCCCAATATACAGTTTCTGATCCAGGAGTGTGTTTCACTGATTTCAAAGCCTAATTTTATTTCAACACTCTGCTACACCATCGACAATCCTTTGCACTACCAGAAGGTAGGAGGCATATGTGCTTATTTTCTTACCCACCTTTGTAAAAGATTTCTACAATTCAGAAAGAAAATGTGTACATTTTCTGCAGTGATGGAGTGGGTCCAAGTTATGCCTCGCTTCATGTCCCAAAATTACTGTCTGCATCAGGAAAACGGTTTGTTTTCTAAACCTTTATCATTTTCAGAGTTTGAAGCCGTCGGCCCACTTGTTTACTCAGTTGAGTAAAGTTCTCAAGCTAAGCAAAGTTCAAGAAGTAAGTAGAGTAATGTTCTAGAGAATTACAGTAAGGGGAAAAAAAGTATTTGATCCCCTGCTGATTTTGTACGTTTGTCCACTGACAAAGACATGATCAGTCTAATTTTAATGGTAGGTTTATTTGAACAGTGAGAGACAGAATAACAACAAAACAAAAAAAATGTTATAAATTGATATGCATTTTAATGAGGGAAATAAGTATTTGACCCCTCTGCAAAACATGACTTAGTACTTGGTGGCAAAACCCTTGTTGGCAATCACAGAGGTCAGACGTTTCTTGTAGTTGGCCACCAGGTTTGCACAGATCTCAGGAGGGATTTTGTCCCACTCCTCTTTGCAGATCTTCTCCAAGTCATTAAGGTTTCGAGCCTGACGTTTGGCAACTCGAACCTTCAGCTCCCTCCACAGATTTTATATGGGATTATGGCTAGGCCACTCCAGGACCTTAATGTGCTTCTTCTTGAGCCACTCCTCTGTTGCCTTGGCCGTGTGTTATGGGTCATTGTCATGCTGGAATACCCATCCACGACCCATTTTCAATGCCCTGGCTGAGGGAAGGAGGTTCTCACCCAAGATTTGACGGTGCATGGCCCCGTCCATCGTCCCTTTGATGCGGTGAAGTTGTCCTGTCCCCTTAGCAGAAAAACACCCCCAAAGCATAATGTTTCCACCTCCATGTTTGACGGTGGGGATGGTGTTCTTGGGGTCAAAGGCAGCATTCCTCCTCCAAACACGGAGAGTTGAGTTGATGCCAAAGAGCTCCATTTTGGTCTCATCTGACCACAACTTTCACCCAGTTCTCCTCTGAATCATTCAGATGTTCATTGGCAAACTTCAGACGGGCCTGTATATGTGCTTTCTTGAGCAGGGGGACCTTGCGGGCGCTGCAGGATTTCAGTCCTTCACGGCGTAGTGTTTTACCAATTGTTTTCTTGGTGACTATGGTCCCAGCTGCCTTGAGATCATTGACAAGATCCTCCCGTGTAGTTCTGGGCTGATTCCTCACCGTTCTCATGATCATTGCAACTCCACGAGGTGAGATCTTGCATGGAGCCCCAGGCCGAGGGAGATTGACAGTTATTTTGTGTTTCTTCCATTTGCGAATAATCGCACCAACTGTTGTCACCTTCTCACCAAGCTGCTTGGCGATGGCCCATTCCAGCCTTGTGTAGGTCTACAATCTTGTCCCTGACATCCTTGGAGAGCTCTTTGGTCTTGGCCATGGTGGAGAGTTTGGAATCTGATTGATTGCTTCTGTGGACAGGTGTCTTTTATACAGGTAACAAACTGAGATTAGGAGCACTCCCTTTAAGAGTGTGCTCCTAATCTCAGCTCGTTACCTGTATAAAAGACACCTGGGAGCCAGAAATCTTTCTGATTGAGAGGGGGTCAAATACTTATTTCTCTCATTAAAATGCAAATCAATTTATAACATTTTTGACATGCATTTTTCTGGATTTTGTTGTTGTTATTCTGTCTCTCACTGTTCAAATAAACCTACCATTAAAAGTATAGACTGATAATTTATTTGTCAGTGGGCAAACGTACAAAATCAGCAGGGGATCATACTTTTTTCCCTCACTGTAAGTCTATATGGAAATGTATGTTATCAGATTGTTATGTTATATAGGTTATATAGGTATGTTATAAATGTTGTTTTTATTGCAGTTAAGAAAGAAATATGCCAAACAATTTGAGATTATACTTACATTACTTAAAATATCTTCTTTTTTCCCAAGGTGATATTTGGCCTTGCTTTACTCAATTCGTGCAACGCAGACCTTCGTGGTTTTGGTAAGTTCCGTTTTATATTTAATATTTTGACTAAACCAGCTGACTTGAAAACATGCAATGTTTAATCTGTGTGTTGGGGGGATCATGTTGTTCTGTAATTAAGGTATCTAAGCAAGTATTTATTTGAAATATTTCCCCATCTGTTTTTAGCCGCGCAGTTCGTCAAACAAAAGCTCCCTGACCTCCTCCGCTCGTACGTGGACGCGGACCTTGGAGGAAACCAGGAAGGTGGCTTCCAAGATATTGCCATAGAGGTCTTGCACCTGCTCCTCTCCCATCTTCTGTTTGGCCAGAAGGGAGCCAGTGGGGTTGGACAAGAGCAGATTTACGCTTTCCTCAAGACACTGTGCAGAGGTGAGGGGCATAGACATGCTACTTTAAGGGAAATGTAAATTATATCCAGAGGTAATATAAACTTGGATTCCTTCATTCATAACACTGTTGCCTCATTAGTTAAATGTTGTCTGTGTGTTTCAGATTTCCCGCAGGCGCGCTGCCCTGTGGTGCTTGCACCGCTGCTGTACCCTGAAAAACGGGACATTCTGATGGACAGGATTCTGCCAGACTCGGGAGAGTTAGCCAAGACAATGATGGAGAGTTCTCTTGCAGAGTTTATGCAGGAAGTTGGCTATGGCTTTTGTGCAAGGTGATTATTTAGCAACTGAAATGCCCATTACAAATTAAATGTATTGAGTACTTTTTGATGTCATACATTACCACCACAACAGAAGGAACTGAATGACCGTTACCCCTGTTAATGTACCGGCTCTCTTTCTCAGTCTTGATGAATGCCGCAACATAATCCTTCAGTATGGGGTGCGAGAGGTCACTGCCAGCCAGGTGGCCAGGGTCCTGGGGATGATGGCTCGTACCCACTCTGGCTTGTCTGATGGAATCCCCCTACAGGTGAGGGTTGTCCTGATAGTAACTTACAAAATCTCCTTAAAGCTCTGTATAAAATCATGAAACTGCTTTCTATATATACTAATGCGTTCTTTACATCTTCCTCAGTCCATCTCGGCTCCGGGCAGTGGCATTTGGAGCGATGGAAAGGACAAAAGTGATGGTTCTCAGGCCCACACCTGGAATGTAGAAGTTCTGATTGACGTGGTCAAAGAAGTTGTAAGTTATAGTGGAATTACTTGTTATTCACCTTCAGTTGGCCATTCACGTCTTGTACTTTGTACATAACATTTCCTTTTATATTGAAGAACCCCAATCTGAACTTCAAAGAGGTGACCTATGAGCTCGATCACCCTGGCTTTATGATCCGGGACAGTAAGGGACTTCAGATGGTGGTGTATGGGATCCAGAGGGGCCTGGGTATGGAGGTGTTCCCTGTCGACCTCATCTACCGGCCCTGGAAGCATGCTGAGGGACAGGTAAGAAAGAGGTGTGATCATTGTTGTGTAAAAATGACCACACACACTCAACACTTTGGGCTCTTGCCCTACGGATGGACTTCATCCTCCTCAGCCCTCCTGACCTTTCTAACTCCCCTCTCTTCCAGCTGTCATTCATTCAGCACTCCCTCATGAGCCCAGATGTGTTCTGCTTTGCTGACTACCCCTGCCACACCGTAGCCATCGACATACTGAAGGCCCCACCTGAGGACGATAACAGAGAGATAGCCACCTGGTGCGTAAAACACAGCCCTCCTGACCACCACAGTTCTAGATATTCCTTTACGTTAATTATTAGTACGTCATGCCATTTCTGATGGTCTTTGTTTGTGTGATTTTCGCCACACAGGAAGAGCCTGGACCTGGTGGAGAGCCTCCTGCGACTCTCTGAGGTGGGCCAGTACGAGCAGGTGAAGCAGCTCTTCAGTTTCCCCATCAAGCACTGTCCTGACATGCTGGTGCTGGCGCTGCTGCAGATCAGCACCTCCTGGCACACCCTGCGCCACGAGCTCATCTCCACCCTCATGCCCATCTTCTTGGGCAACCACCCCAACTCCGCCATCATCTTGCACTACGCGTGGCACGGACAGGGCCAGTCCCCCTCTATTCGTCAGCTGATCATGCACTCGATGGCAGAGTGGTACATGAGAGGGGAGCAGTACGACCAGGCCAAGCTGTCCCGCATCCTGGATGTGGCCCAGGACTTGAAGGTAGGGGTCAGGGGCTCTTCTCAGGAAATATAATAAACTGCGATATAGCTTTCTACAAGGCCATTTTGTGCAAACTTTTTTGTTGTTGCAGTATCCAAACTGTTCCTCTTGTTTTTCAGTCTCTTTCGATGCTGCTAAATGGTACTCCATTTGCCTTTGTTATCGACCTTGCTGCACTTGCCTCGCGCCGTGAATACCTCAAACTTGACAAATGGCTGACTGACAAAATCCGAGAGCACGGGGTGGGTGGCGTGAGTTGAGCCTTTAATTTACAACAATTATACATGCACATTGCTACAAAAGTTATTTGGATATAGTGTATGACAGTCATTGACCTGTTTGCCGTTCTAGGAGCCCTTCATCCAGGCATGTGTAACGTTCCTGAAGAGACGCTGTCCCTCTATTATGGGTGGTTTGGCCCCAGAGAAGGACCAGCCCAAAAGCGCCCAGCTCCCCCCGGAAACGATGGCTACCATGCTGGGCTGTCTGCAGTCCTGTGCAGGGTGAGTTTACCATGTTTCCATCAGAGGTTGAATCATAAGATCTATGATCACATTTGTGACCGGTCTGCTCCCTTTCATTACGTCAATCATATTATATGGTTGTGCCAAAATGTCTAGTTTCCATAATTCATTTCAAGTCCATGTTGTATTATCTTTCTGAATATGAAACAAGGTCATATAGTTAAATAATGGATGTATTTTTTTAGGAGTGTGTCTCAAGAGCTCTCCGAGACGATCTTGACCATGGTTGCCAACTGTAGCAACGTCATGAACAAAGCCCGCCAGCCACCACCGGGGGTCATGCCAAAGGGACGTGCTCCCAGCACCAGCAGCCTAGACGCCATTTCCCCTGTGCAGGTATCGGTGTCTCCTCTCCAGGTGAAGGGCATTGCATCTATATTCACTAACACTGTTATTGGGTAATATGTATCAGCTAGAAACATTGTACTTTCATCATCCCCTGAATTTGATTGACACTTGTTCCATTCTGTGTTCTAGATGGATCCCCTGACAGCCATGGGCTCGCTGAACCTGGGCAGCTCTACCACCTCTCACACACAGAGCATGCAGGGCTTCCCTACCCCTCTGGGCTCTGCCTTCAGCAACCCCCAGTCCCCAGCTAAGGCCTTCCCTCCACTGTCCAACCCCAACCCCAGCACACCATTTGGGGGGATTGGAAGCCTCTCTTCACAGCTAGGTAACCCAGGTATGAGTAGAGAACCTGCCGTAGAGATATTTTCATAGTTTTTTGATTACACTATAATGGAGGACTAAACTTGGATGTATTTATTTT
Source organism: Coregonus clupeaformis (assembly GCF_020615455.1). NCBI lineage: Eukaryota > Metazoa > Chordata > Actinopteri > Salmoniformes > Salmonidae > Coregonus > Coregonus clupeaformis. The sequence goes on from NC_059202.1 coordinate 6,998,245, forward strand.
TGTCTAGGTCCGCTGGGATCAGGCATTGGTTCTGGTCTTGGAATGCCAGCGGTGAGCAGTGATCCTTTTGGGACGAGGAAGATGAGCACACCGGGCCTGAATCCGCCCACCTTTCAGCAGAGTAAGATGAAGGCCTGTAAGTGGTGGTGGTGTGACTGAGTGTGCTAGGCGCCTCAACTGTATTTCCTCCGAAAACGTTCTCATAATATCTCCTAATGGCCTCTTGAAGTAATGAGGGTTTACTTGGATCAATTACAAATGCTTTAACATTTCTCATCTAAAATCATTGAGTACAATCTGGGAAGAAAAACTGTGTCTTTCACACATTGAATCAGAGGAAATACAGGTCAGTCTTCCATTAAACACAAATTGGCAAATTCTTATGCTCCTAATTGACATGAATTTGAACTTGGATGTTCAGGACAATCCTTGTACAAATGTTTTTTGTGTAGTGTTTGATAGTGAAAAACATTCTAAGCTTGTTTTTAATTGCTTGTCAAATGTTTTATTTGCTGCAATTTATCACTATTGAAATGGTTCCAATGGGTTTTCTATGGCAGTATTGTTTGATTTAGTCTATCACCTTTTTCCCAGCTGACCTATCTCAGGTGTGGCCTGAGGCTAACCAGCACTTTAGTAAGGAGATTGACGATGAGGCTAACAGTTACTTCCAGCGCATCTACAACCACCCCCCACACCCTACCATGTCTGTGGATGAGGTGAGTCTCTGAGTAAAATAGTCTGCAGGCTGTTTCAGGCGCTGACCCAGTGATGGTGTTTATCCTCAAACTGACAGCTGCTTAATCCATGGTGCCCCTCTCTCTGCAGGTGCTGGAGATGCTGCAGAGGTTCAAGGACTCCACCATCAAGCGAGAGCGTGAGGTCTTTAACTGTATGCTGAGGAACTTGTTCGAGGAGTACCGCTTCTTCCCCCAGTACCCCGACAAGGAGCTGCACATCACCGCCTGCCTGTTCGGGGGGATCATTGAGAAGGGTCTTGTCACCTACATGGCCCTCGGACTGGCCCTCCGATATGTCCTCGAAGCCTTAAGGAAACCATTTGGATCCAAAATGTATTACTTTGGAATCGCTGCTCTAGATAGATTCAAAAATAGGTATGGACATTTCTTTCTTCAGATGTTTGATGGAATTCCACACAGAATATTTGCATGTTGCTATAGAATGTTGCGTATGTGTGATTCAAATGATCTGTGACTGCTGTAGGGCTATAATTTGATCTTTCCCTCTAGGCTGAAGGACTATCCCCAATATTGTCAGCACTTGGCCTCAATTGGCCACTTTCTGCAATTCCCCCTTCATTTACAAGAGGTAATTGGATTTCCTGTATTGTTTGTGAGACAATCTGTCATTCTTCATCTGTACATGTACCTTCCTTGTCTTTATACTGATCTCCGCACCACCTTAGCCAGAGGTGCGAATCCTACTTCACGATAAATAAGTCTCTCGCTCTGGCACTTTCGAATATCCTGTGCGTGCAGTATATCGAGTATGGCCAACAGTCACGGGATCCTCCGGTGAAGATGCAGGGATCCATCACCACCCCAGGAAGCCTGGCGTTGGCTCAAGCTCAGGCCCAGTCTCAGCCTCCCAAAGCCCCCCAGCCTGGACAGCCCAGCACCCTGGTCACCACAGCTACCACCACCACCACTGTCGCCAAAACCACTACCATCACCCGACCTACCCCTGGCAGCTTCAAGAAGGATGTGCCGGTGAGTACCTGGGAGACGATTGCACCATATATAATATGCCAATGTTTTTCTCTGGCCATGTAAAATTACTCTAGCAAACCAGTGCTTCAGTGTTTGTTTACTGCGTTGCTATAGTTTCATTGTCAATGGCAACACTAAACAGTTCCACGAGGAAGGTTCTCTTGTTTGCACAACGATATGCTCATTTTTGTGTACACACACACACGGAACAAAACCAGCAAATAACTAATTTTTTCAAACGTGACCAGCCTAAGAGAATGAACGTTTGTTTCTAAAGCTATGTCATTGAATAAATAATTACAATATTGTCATTGTTTGGCAAGGATGCACTGTAAGTAATACTTTTATGGGAATTTGAGGTAGTGTAAAATGATGATTTCTAAAGTCGAGGTTAGAATATTGTAAAACATTTTGTTCTGATTGTATATTCTAATCTATTCATTTCAGCCCTCCATCAACACCACCAACATTGACACTCTGCTAGTAGCAACAGACCAAACCGAGAGGATTGTGGAACCCCCAGAAAATGTTCAAGAGAAAATCGCTTTCATCTTCAATAACTTGTCACAATCCAACATGACACAGAAGGTGGGTCATAGAGATATGTTTTTGTTTGTTTACTACTTGGGGATATGTTGCCACTGCTATATTAAACATATTGGTTTTGGTCAATTTAAATACATTTCTGTAATTTTACTAATGCTTGTGTATTTTCATCCAACTCCCAAGGTTGAGGAGTTAAAGGAGACTGTGAAAGAAGAGTTTATGCCCTGGGTCTCCCAGTATCTGGTCATGAAGAGGGTCAGCATCGAGCCCAACTTCCACAGCCTGTACTCCAACTTTCTAGACACCCTGAAGAACCCTGAGTTTGTCAAAATGGTCTTGAATGAAACTTACAGAAACATCAAGGTGTGTAATTATTCACATAATCAACATTTATCGACAATAGTTTATAAACTCATATCAGATTTTTAAAAGAGCTACTTAAACACTAATCTTTTCTCTCTCCATGTGGCAGGTTCTCCTTACCTCTGATAAGGCAGCTGCAAACTTCTCTGATCGATCCCTACTGAAGAATTTGGGCCACTGGCTTGGCATGATCACGCTGGCTAAAAATAAGCCCATCCTGTACACAGTGAGTACATTTCCTCACTTTTAAATGTTGGCATGTATAGAACTTTCCATTTGTTTTCCTCCCAACGAATAACCAAACGCTTGTAATTGTGCACCGAGATGGTATTTTGTTGGTTAACCTGTCTTTTTTGTTTTGTTTTTATTTCTTTAGGATTTGGAGGTGAAATCCCTCTTGTTGGAAGCGTATGTCAAGGGGCAGCAGGAGCTACTGTATGTGGTCCCGTTTGTGGCCAAAGTCCTAGAATCCAGTTTACGTAGTGTGGTAAGGCCACATTCTCACAAGCATTTTCAAATATATCAATAGGTATCTGAATTCACATTTTAAGTTCTAGGGAACAACTTTTGCAATGTTATCAAAGTGATAATGACAGTGAGCTTAGACCCAGCACAGATAGAGCATGCCCCGGCAGGCAGGACCTACCTGCAGGAATAGCGAGACAGCCAATCCAACAGACAATATGATTGTGCCAGGAGTTTAACTAGGTACTAGTTTTTCCTTGTCAGGTCCCATGGTCAAGAGAAACTATGGGCCCTAAGACTGACTCAGTCCCATCAGGCAGAGTACCTACCGGAGCTGACAGGGAGCCAGTCCTTCCAGGCAGAATACCTACAGCAGCAGACAGGGAGCCAGTCCTTCCAGGCAGAATACCTACAGCAGCAGACAGGGAGCCAGTCCTTCCAGGCAGAATACCTACAGCAGCAGACAGGGAGCCAGTCCTTCCAGGCAGAATACCTACAGCAGCAGACAGGGAGCCAGTCCTTCCAGGCAGAATACCTACAGCAGCAGACAGGGAGCCAGTCCTTCCAGGCAGAATACCTACAGCAGCAGACAGGGAGCCAGCCAGAGCTAGATGATGTAGACCATTATAGGCAGTATTATAGCCCACCTCCAGAAGAAGCAAAGAGGCGCAAAGTATGTGTGCAATATTTTAGCTCCTAAAAATACTATTTGGTTTAAAAAATGTGTTTGTTTGGGACCCAATGGCTCTCTGGGTAATCTATATGTTGTGCGCACTGGTGGGAGTTATTATGCCTTTAATTGTTTTAAGAGAAGATTATTTAATGTTTTCTCAGATCTTCCGACCTCAGAATCCCTGGACTATGGCCATCATGAATGTTCTGGCAGAGCTGCATACAGAACATGATCTGAAGGTCCGGGAACCCTTTCTCTTTTATCCAGTATCTACATGTTTTAAGTCTAAAAATGAGTTTTCACGTACTGATTGCCATTGTGCTTCTTTCTCCACTACAGCTGAATTTAAAGTTTGAGATTGAGGTGCTGTGTAAGAACTTATCACTGGACATCAACGACCTGAAGCCTGGCACCCTGCTGAAGGACAAAGACAAGTTGAAGACTCTGGAAGAGCAGCTCTCTGCACCAAAGAAAGAGGCCAAGCCCCCTGAAGAAATGCTCCCTATTGTTAGCGCAGGTATCCAGCACTTTCAAACTGGGATGCCCCTTGTCGGTGTGTGGATATCTTTCTATCCATTTTATTTCAAATGTTTGTTTCATCTGAATGTCCCCATGTATATAGAAATGGTAATATTTAATCACAATTGTTGAATATGATTTTAGCCCATCTTAAGTTCCATCATTTGAATGTAGAATGACAACCTACATTTGTAGTGTTTTGCCAAGAACATTTGACCCATTTCTTTTTGCTTTGTTTTGTTCGTCTAACCGCTGCGCTTGAGCTCCTTTTTCCTGTATTTTAACCACAATAGCGTTTTGTAACCAACAGGAGACTTTCTTCCATTTGCAGCTGCACCAACCACTCCCGCTCCAACCACCACTTGCTCAGCTACTGGGCCCCCTACCCCTCAGTTTAGCTATCATGACATCAATGTGTACGCGCTTGCAGGGCTAGCCCCTCACATCAATATCAACATCAATGTAAGTAGCACCTTCACTCAAACACCTTGTGGCATACACATGGTAAGTATTTTGAGGTGTGGTGATACGAACGCTCTTCACTCCCTGCAGATCCCCTTGCTCCAAGCCCACCCTCAGCTGAAGCAGTGTGTGAGACAGTCCATTGAGCGGGCCGTGCAGGAGCTCGTCCACCCCGTAGTGGACCGCTCCATCAAGATCGCCATGACCACCTGCGAGCAGATCGTCAGGAAGGACTTTGCTCTGGACTCGGAGGAGTCGCGCATGCGTGTGGCTGCCCATCATATGATGCGTAACCTGACCGCCGGCATGGCCATGATCACCTGCCGGGAGCCCCTGCTCATGAGCATCGCCACCAACCTGAAGAACAGCTTTGCCGCTGCCCTCAGGGTACAGTCATCTTCATTCTCTCCCATTCACATCCACAAAGCGCTATATAAAATGTAAAGTATTATTATTAGTGTTTCTCTTGCTTTTAACTGTGCTCCTGTCCCCCTCTAGGCCCCCACCCCCCAGCAGAGAGAGATGATGGAGGAGGCTGCTGCCAGGGTTGCCCAGGACAACTGTGAGCTGGCCTGCTGCTTCATCCAGAAGACTGCCGTGGAGAAGGCCGGCCCAGAGATGGACAAGAGGCTGGCGACGGTGAGTTTAGTTATAGGCACGTTCATATTCGCACTGGGATGCTGCTCTTGTACTTTATCTAATGGCTGACTGCTGTACCCTTTCTCTCCTGTAGGAGTTTGAGCTGAGGAAGCACGCCCGTCAGGAGGGCCGTCGCTACTGTGACCCCGTTGTGCTGACCTACCAGGCCGAGCGCATGCCAGAGCAGATCAGACTCAAGGTGAGCACACCTGGCCTATAGCACTCCATTGGTTTCTTTCCTAGTAGTAGTATTGTTGAAGAGATATTCATTTTTTAAATATATTTCATAAATGTGCATCTGGACTATTTACGGAGTGATATTTCTGCCACAGGTTGGAGGCGTAGACCCCAAACAGCTGGCAGTGTATGAGGAGTTTGCCCGGAATGTTCCAGGCTTCCTACCCAGCAACGACCTGTCTCAGCCTACAGGATTCCTTGCCCAACCCATGAAGGTAAGGCTCTTCGGCCCTGGAAGAGAGAACTCCCCATTATTGCATTTGCTGCTATCTTGACATAACCCAACCTCATTTTAAGGTTAAGGAGTACAATATGAATGTTTCTCTGTCCTGTGTTTATTACAGCAACAGGCATGGGCCACAGACGACGTGGCTCAGATCTATGACAAGTGCATGGCAGACCTGGAGCAGCACCTCCACGCCATCCCTCCAGCGCTGGCCATGAACCCTCAAACCCAGGCCCTGCGCAGCCTGCTGGAGGCCGTGGCCCTGGCCAGGAACTCCCGGGACGGCATCGCCGCTCTGGGCTTGCTGCAGAAGGTCAGGGACTAGTCCTCACACAGCCACAATGGGAGTACATGCATACATAGAAAAGTAGCTTAGGTCTCAGTAGAAAAGCTTTCTTCTTAACTGTCTCTCTTACTCTCTCCTTCCTTGTTCCAGGCTGTGGAGGGTCTGCTGGATGCCACCAGTGGTGCCGATGCTGACCTGCTTCTGCGGTACAGAGAGTGCCACCTGCTGGTGCTCAAAGCCCTCCAGGACGGCCGGGCATACGGGCCACAATGGTGCAACAAGCAGATTACCAGGTTGGTATCCCCCTTAAAACCAACTCATGGGGAAGGGAAACTAAATCAACTCATCAATTTGTTAATGTTTGGGATATGTTTTCCAGGTGCCTGATTGAGTGCCGTGATGAGTACAAGTACAACGTGGAGGCTGTGGAGCTGCTGATCAGAAACCACCTGGTCAACATGCAGCAGTACGACCTGCACCTGGCACAGGTAAACACCACTACACACACCTTCTTTATTAAGCGTTGAGATGTTTATTTTAGAGAGCACAACTAATGCACAACTGTAGTTTGTCTTGATTCTATAAAACTAGACAATGGGCTTGCTGTGTGTTTCATCCCTGTGTCAGTATATCTTAGAACCCTGTATGTACGGTATGTTTATCTGTCTAGTCTATGGAGAATGGGCTGCATTACATGGCGGTGGCGTTTGCCATGCAGCTGGTGAAGCTGCTGTTGGTGGATGAGCGCAGTGTCAGCCACATCACAGAGGCAGACTTGTTCCACACCATCGAGACTCTGATGCGAACCAGCGCCCACTCCAGGGCCAATGCACCCGAAGGGTAAATCCTTTTCTAATTTTTTGTATTCGCTAGGGCGCACACTAGCAAAACCTTTTGAAACTGAAAACTAAAATGGGCATTTCTTAATAGGCGAGTTCAGTGCCTTACTGTTTGTCAGTTTTCTTCTATTTTGTGTGTAATGAATACAACCCTGGAGATGTGGAGTTTATTGTGGTGTTGGTGTACATGTGTTTTGTCGTTTTTTCTAACTGATATATATCTGTCCTTTGACCCCAAGGCTTCCTCAGCTGATGGACGTGGTCCGTTCCAACTACGAGGCCATGATCGACCGGGCCCACGGAGGACCCAACTTTATGATGCACTCTGGCATCTCCCAGGCATCAGAGTATGACGACCCACCGGGCCTGAGGGAGAAGGCTGAGTACCTGCTGAGGGAATGGGTCAACCTGTACCACTCTGCAGCCGCCGGCCGGGACAGCACCAAGGCCTTCTCTGCCTTTGTGGGCCAGGTAAAGTACCGCACACACTTGTCGTTATGATAGTTTAACTTATGATAGTTGCCTTATGACGACCGTCTGTCTCCTCCAAGCCAGTTAGAACGCTGTTTGCCTTCAAAACACACAAACCGAGCACAGCTCCAGTTGCGGCCTTGACACAGTGGGACCTTAGTGCTAGAGCAGTGCACATAGCTGCAACCCACTGCTGTGCTCACCCTGCAGCAGTGTTACTTATGAGACTGGACGTCAATATTTATACTAAGAAAAATCTTTGTATAAAGTTAATACTTGCCTAAGCTAGTACAGTAGCTGTTTATTTGAGGAAAAAATATACAACACAATTTTAACTATATTATGGAAGACTAGAAGTGTATGGCAATTCTCACTACTTGACTTACTCTCCTCCCCAGATGCACCAGCAGGGCATTCTGAAGACCGATGACCTGATCACTCGTTTCTTCCGGCTGTGCACGGAGATGTGTGTGGAGATCAGCTACCGCGCCCAGGCCGAGCAGCAGCACAACCCTGCGGCCAGCGCCGCCATCATCAGGGCCAAGTGCTACCACAACCTGGACGCCTTTGTGCGCCTCATCGCCCTGCTGGTCAAGCACTCTGGAGAGGCCACCAACACCGTCACCAAGATCAACCTGCTCAACAAGGTTAATAACAGGAGGATACTCATCATGGAGTCTGTAGAATAAGCTCTGCTTTGTAAAGATCTCTTGGAAAGACAACCGTACATTTGACATCATCAAACTGAGTTGTTTGTCTTTTTAAAACACGTCACAGATTTCCATTTAAGAAATGGTCTTGTGAAATGACATTACTGGGCTCATCAATGTGTCCCTTGACTGGTCTCAGGTTCTAGGTATTGTGGTTGGAGTGCTGATCCAGGACCATGATGTGAGACAGACTGAGTTCCAGCAGTTGCCTTACCACCGCATCTTCATCATGCTGCTGCTCGAACTCAATGCCCCCGAGCACGTGCTGGAGACCATCAACTTCCAGACCCTCACCGCCTTCTGGTAAATGCTGCCATCACGCCTATTAGAAAAGCCATAGGAGATCAAACTTTTCTTAGTGGAATACAGAAAAGATTTATATGATTGGTTTTCACTGGAGATATTTATCACTGATTGTCAGAACATCTTAAAGCTCACTTTCCTTAACTGTAAATGTATGGCGCACATCTGTAGTGAGTCGTGTACCATCTCCATGTTTCTATTTTGTTCTTTGTGTCCACAGCAACACTTTCCACATCCTGAGGCCTACCAAAGCCCCTGGCTTTGTTTACGCTTGGCTGGAGTTGATCTCTCACCGTATCTTCATCGCCAGGATGCTGGCACACACCCCACAGCAGAAGGCAAGGATAGGTCACTGTGTGACAAGACAGTGCCATGTTTAGGTCAGTGTTTTTGGTACTGAAGAGCAACCATTGATAACCTGTGTTTTCTCTTCTCTTAGGGTTGGCCCATGTATGCCCAACTTCTCATTGATCTGTTCAAGTACCTGGCGCCCTTCCTGAGGAATGTTGAGCTCAACAAACCTATGCAAATCCTCTACAAGGTTTGGAAACTGCTCTTAATGTTTTTCCCTTGAAACCATTTGTAACCTGACTATGATTTGGATTTGATTTAAATGTTTCTCCTCTGTCCTCAGGGCACCCTGCGCGTCCTTCTGGTCCTACTGCATGACTTCCCAGAGTTCCTGTGCGACTACCACTATGGCTTCTGCGATGTCATCCCGCCCAACTGCATCCAGCTCCGCAACCTGATTCTGAGTGCCTTCCCACGCAACATGAGGCTTCCAGACCCATTCACTCCCAATCTTAAGGTACAGCCGAATGACAGACCCTAAATACATTTACACAGAAAATTATTTTGTGGTTTTCTGCAAATGTAAATGTTTAGATTGAGTAATAACTATTTCTCACTTTTTGTCTACTAGGTTGACATGCTCAGCGAGATCAACATCGCTCCGCGCATCCTCACGAACTTCACCGGAGTGATGCCCTCTCAGTTCAAGAAGGATCTGGACTCGTACCTGAAGACGCGCTCCCCCGTCACCTTCCTCTCTGAACTCCGCAGCAATCTGCAGGTAGGGGGCGCCACTCTGGGTCCCTGGAAGTATTTGCAGCACAACGACACATCTTTAGAACAGGTTAAGTTTTGAGTCTTTGAGCAAATGTTCAAATGTCGATTTTTGTCATGCGTTGTATCTGAACTGTATGTTTCAGTGCGTGTCTGTAGATTTAGTTCTAGGCAATGCAATCTGGAAATAAAACGATTGTCTTGTTCAATTGCAATTGTTGTGGTTTTACTTTTTGTTCTCCTTTTTACCCTCCAAACCTATTCTAGGTGTCAAATGAGCCAGGTAACCGTTACAACATCCAGCTGATCAACGCTCTGGTGCTGTATGTGGGAACCCAGGCCATCGCACACATCCACAACAAGGGCAGCACCCCCTCCATGAGCACCATCACTCACTCAGCCCACATGGACATCTTCCAGAACCTGGCTGTGGACCTGGACACTGAGGGTAAGACATACATACAGTTTTCTCTTTTCATTGTAATGAAGTATACAGTGGTATTCTCATCATTCTCTGTTCCCAGGGCGCTATCTCTTCCTGAATGCTATCGCCAATCAGCTGCGCTACCCAAACAGCCACACCCATTACTTCAGCTGCACCATGCTCTACCTGTTTGCTGAGGCCAACACTGAGGCAATCCAGGAGCAGATTACCAGGTCAATCTTGTTCTCTACAAAGAAGTCTTGCATTTGAAGACATTGCAGAACTACCAAAATCTGTCCAAGTGTCTTTGTTAACAGGATTTTGCTCCTCTATGCAGGGTTCTTCTGGAGAGGCTGATTGTGAACAGGCCTCATCCCTGGGGACTGCTCATCACCTTCATCGAGCTCATCAAGAACCCTGCCTTCAAGTTCTGGAGCCACGACTTTGTGCATTGTGCCCCGGAGATCGAAAAGTATGTGCTCATTCACTCGCTACCAGAGTTGGCTTTTCACTCAGCTGAGATTACTTCACCTGCAGAGTAGTAGCTGGAGGATAACCAGTTAGCAGCATGTTGTGTTCAGGCTCTGCTTTAATAAAAAATATCATACACATCATTCTAAGATAAATTGCTGCAATGGAAGGACTTGGATTAAACGCCCTCCGCTGTCTTCTCTCTCTCTCAGGTTGTTCCAGTCAGTGGCTCAGTGCTGCATGGGGCAAAAGCAGGCTCAGCAGGTGATGGAGGGCACTGGTGCCAGTTAGTCAGCCAGCCTGCAGGAGAGATAATGGGGCCAAACCCTCCATCCCTGGACCCACCCCACAGATGCCTCCCTACATTACTGTTAGCACTGGACGAACTGGCAACGCTGATTTGAAGTTTGACTGCTGCTCATGGATCTAAGAGTTTGTTTTGGCCTGGATATGGAGTTATTTGGACATGCTGTTTAATATCATTTTTATGCTTCGATGTAAATATTAAAAGGGAGATGGAGTACGAGCAGATGTGTGAGAGTGTCCAACAAATGATCTAACATGTAAAGAAGACTTGTAACACACACACACACACACATTCAGTCACTACCAAAGGTCCATGGCTGTCTCCCTCCTACAGATTTAGTTTTTGCATATTTGATGACTGATTAATTTGCATTCAGAGGCTTAAAAGTTAGTGGATAAAAAAGAGGGCTGTTTTTTTTATTTTTTTTTATTTGTTGAGTGGGAAAAGAAAGGCAGTGCACTAGATTCTCTCATGGGTTCACTCCTTTAATCTGCTTGGGGTGTGGTGGGGGCATTGGGCTTTCCATTTTAAATAGTGGGTTAGAGGTTCTCCCCGGCACTTGTAAAATTGTGGAAAATTTAAGATGTCGAATTAAATCAAAAAATTTGTACAAATATCCAAATTGCAGAACAACAAAAGGACCAATACAGCCCATTTTGTAAGGATTTTGAATGTTTTGTAAATGTATTGGTCCGTGTGTTGTATTTTGTAGTCCTTTATAGTTGCCTTTAGTTCTTGCTACTTATTTCCTGTATGTATGCATACTGTAGTTAACCATTAAACAATTGAACTGCATTTTTGTCTTCGTGCTGATTACAAATTACTTTAGACTACTGTTATGTTTTCATTTTATTTTGCAAAGTCTACATTACAACACGTAAAAGGATAAGCAATTCACTCAACAGCTGCTTGCCAGCCAACTTGACACATCTGTGGGAAGCATTTGAGTCAACATGGGCCAGCATCCCTGTGGAATGCTTTCGACACCTTGTAGTCCATGCCCCGACGAATTGAGGCTGTTCTGAGGGCAAAAGTGGTTTCAACTCAATATTAGGAAGGTGTACCTAATGTTTTGGCCTTTAGCTGATATTCTTTAGTCAAGTGTATTTGGCCAGGCCTCAATTGTTCCTTGACGAGCACCATTCATTCTTGCTGTTGATAATTCTAACGTTAATTTCTAATAGTAATTTGTATCCACTGCGGATTTGGGAGAGTGCGGTAAGAGCCAACATGTTTGATGCAGAGCTACCTGCCAGCAGTAATCGTCTCTTAATTGAGAGATTCAAGGAGCTATAATAGTAGGTGCAAATCATTAAATATTTACATTCATACACTTAGAAATTAAATTTGTAACTTTGTCCCAGACGTTTCATTTTATCAGGGTTAGTTTACCTTGCCATATACACTTCGAAACCACACTGGATTGTATCCCAATCGCCAGAAGGGGGAGATATGGAAAGCATGTCTACAGAAATTGGGATGTTAGTCCATCAAGTCAGATTGAATTGATTTGAGCTTTCTGTCAAAAGTTTCTGGCGATGGTTTGATCTAAACAAGGAAATATATATACTCAAATATTTGAATTGGGAAACAACTGGGATTCTATAGGTAGAGATGGAGTCCTCCATCGGGGTCTTCAGAGGCAGATTAATTTTATAATTTGAGATTAAGATGAATTTATCTATGCACTTCAATGCGTGTGGGAGCGATGGAGATACATTGTCTTGATATAGTAAAATATCGTCTGTGTATAATGAGATTAAATGATCAGTAGATTTTAGGGAAATTTGTTTTTTCCTTCGATTTACGAATTGCCTGGGCCAGGGGTTCCATGGATAATAAAAATAGCAAAGGAGAAATCGGATCGCCTTGTCAGCTGCTTCTAGTGATTCTGAGCGGAGCAGATATAGCCTGTTATTAGTATGGCTGAGGGATTGGCATATAGTATTTTAACCATAATGAAATTGGAGCCAAGCCCCATATGTTCCAAGACAGAACAGAGATATGACCATTATAGTCTGCATCAAGCGATAAAACCGCATAAGGAGCTGTTTCCGATTAATCATTTAAGATATTGTAGTGTCGAGTTAATGCTGGTAATTATTGCTGTTGAACAAAGGAGTCCGCTCATACTGAACCTTGATCATAAGTTTTATTCATATCACAAGATGTCAGCATAAGTTTACGGGTGTCATGATCCCCCGGAGAGCAGCGTTTCCCAGATTGTAATGGCCGCTCTAACCTCTTCTTCGTTTAACCCCAGTATATATAATCTTCCCCAAAATATGGGTGGCTCCCTCTACTGTCCAATCCCCTGTCTTCCCTGGGGCGTCACCCTAAAAACGTCTCTCTTTGACACTAAATAAACATCCTCTCAGATTCCACTTAAAAACATTAACAAAGTCATAATCTTCATATGCTACATTCCCCCCTTCGAGACTAACTAAAAGTCTCGAAAACAAACAGAATAGGATTATGACAAGTAACAATTTATCTTATTGAGTATCTTTAACATTAAACCAAAAACATTTCCCTCTGAAGTGTGAATACATTACTATGAAATATGAACAAATCTTTATGAAGTGTGAGAGCGAAAAAACTGTCTGGCAGCCTTCTTTCCAAATATCCATCCATCAATCAAGACAGTAAAATTCTCTCACGGCCCCTCTGCCCCAGGCAACCACCTAGGTACTCCAGATCAATTCATAAATCTTTATCAATGCATTTGAAACTATGATGCAATTAAATACACATGGAAGACCCTGCAAACAAAATACTATCCAAAAAATGTCCACTCTAAGGCTGGTCAACCCATTGGACCCTACAGTGGACCTCTCCCTGCCTAGACTCCCTGTCCCTAAGCATTCACGAAATAAACAAAAACATCTAAGATCCCCACATGTATCCAATAACATCAAATATCATTCTACAAAAATTAATACCTAAGAATATGACACACATTATGTATTACACATGCAAATATGTCTATATTTCATTGCAGACACTGGAATGTAGTCCACTACACTTCATCTCCCCGTAGTCTCCTCCTCCAATGCATCTTTGATGATGGAATCGGAACCTTTCCACACCTTCCTTGTTCCATCTCCTCCAGTCATTCTCCTTTCATATTGTCCCTTTATATTGTCCTTGTTTGAGTATTTCAATCTCTACATATTCCCCCAAATGCTTCTGGAAGAAAAGAAAAGACCAAACAGTATCTTTTGCAAAACAACACTTTCAAATTAAAACATCAATATCAACTAAGAATATAAAAAATGATATAAAATGATATATGAATCACATTATCCTATTTCCCCCCTTTGATTCATAACATCATACTAAAATCACACTACTATTGAACATTTTTTTTGTTGAAAAATGATCAAATAATCAAAAAGGATATTTATCCATCAATACTCCATCCAGTCCCACTTGTCCATCTTCATCCAGATCAGGAACAGTCAACAACGGCATCTGAGCGTTGTCTCCAGGCATCACTACTCCAACCTATCTCAATATCATAGCTTTCTCAAAGGTCAGTAACACATTACAAAAGAAAAACATCACACACAGTGCTATCAAAACTGCTATGAAATCTAAACCATCACTGCTCCCACTGGGCCTAACTGATCTTGCAACCAAGACTTCGCTGACCATCCAGCTCCTTCAGATCTACCAAATGCATCCCTTATATTCTTCAATGCATTTATAACACTAGTGATATTATCTGAACTATCTGGAATCAAAGTATAACTAATATTATCAATATGATCTTCCCAAATTTTATACCATACCATGGAAAAATCCCCACTTCTCTCTTAGACTTATCCTCCAATGATAGGCTTCCCAGACTATGAAATGTCGCCATGTCTCTTTTCACCCTATTTCCAAACCTAGATTCAGATTTATCTGTGTCCGGTGCTACCCCTCTTTTGATGGTAAAAACCTCATATGGAAGCTTCAACGTTGACATGTAACAACATCCTGTCCATCCATAGGGTAAGAATATATATGCTTTATCACCACAAACCCACCAAATATCTCTAAAATTCCCAATAGTCACATTGCCAGGCAAAATCTGATCTTCCACCATCAAAGTCCTGCTGTTCTTACTAACGGGAACATAAAAAGTAACATTATATTTCTCATCTCTAACCTTATGTTCATGCTTACCCAAAGTCATCATATAATCATCACAATCTGATATTCCCATGAACATACCCTGTCCATCATATGTTTTATTAGAACAAAAACAACTTTTAGCCCTCACTGGTTTCACCTCCAATGCTTCAGGGTTCGCTGTTAACTGATTTTCCCTCCCATCTAACAAATTCACATAGGGTAATTCATTTAACCAAGAACACCTAAACCTAGGCTTAAACAAATGTTTTGACAACGACATTATTTTATCTGTTAATGATTGTTGCTGATACAACAGCCATGACAAAGCATAAGATTGACACGTACTTGATAGAGGTTGAGCGACCGTCTCTAAAATGGAACCCCACGTGCCTGGTGCTGGAATTCTCAACAGACATGGACCCTCAAGATTCCTTACTGATCTTACAGAATGAGTTAACTGTTGGAACCAAAGATTCCTACTTGCCCATTCATCTTTAATCTTCAAAACAGAAGAATCAAATCCATATGCCTTCCATTTAGTTTCTCTTTTCCCTAACGAGCGGTATTGATCAGATGTATCTTCTGATGTTATGTTGAAATCAAAGAACTCATCCTGTACCTCCATGATAGTATCTTGCACTATTTCAGATGAATCTATATTCTTCTCTACCACCATCTGCTCTCCTATTTTAACCCTATCCTTACTACCATTGACAGCACTCTCCATCCCTATCATAAACTCCTGAGTCACTCTTGCTACATCCTTTAATTTCAGAAAAGTTGTTGTTGGTGTCTGTGTCATACTTCCTACATTTGTTATTGCCGTCGTATCATTAATCCCTTTCAAAGTTACCATTAAAGTAGTTGATTTAGTTGATGTATTAACACCCTTAACTACTTCTAGTGGGAAAGCTACCGATATCCTCTGTGTATTATTTACTGTTGGAGTGGCTACTGTAATATACTTCTCCTGAACTCCTTTGGTGACTGTAGAAGCTTCAACAAACTTCAACTCTTCCATTATAAGCGTCACTTTACGAATTACATAGCCTTTTAACCAATAATTCTTAACCGGAACAAATTTTAATGCTTGCACTAGATAAGTACACATATATTCTCTCTGATCTTTCTCTGTAACATTACGCAAAATAATTGAACAATCACTCATAACCCTCTTCCCCTTCATATCGTTGTACAAAATATACTTCCTTTGACTAGGGGGCACAGCTTCTACATCTGGTCCTGATAACAATACTTCTTCTCCATAATTATCTCTCCACGTGGGAGGAACGTCCCCTCCCCCACTCCATCTCTCACAGCTACAAGGAAGATGAGCTGTATCACCCATCCTAACCCTAATAACAGTCTTTTCTTCTAAAATTGGTGCTGGAGCTATTGGTTCCCTTGTAATCAAATGCGATATATTTATGGCTTTAATAACTATCAATGTTGAAAGAGTTCAATTGCTTCTCACTGTTGTTATAATAGACTGAAGTGTTGATGTCATTGTTGTTACTTCATCCATTCTCCCTAAAGCTTTGAACTCTTCACTTGTATTTCCATCTATCACCACTAGTGTCACTACATTCACTCTCTCTTCCTACTAACATTGAAACTTAGCTTACTGTCCTAGCGTTCCTTCAACCCTAGTTCTCATAACCTTTTTTAATCTAATCTTTTCTCCTAACTTTTAAAAACCTTTTCCACTGATTTATTCACAAAAGCCTTTTCCCCCCAATTTTTTAGAATATGTGATCGGGAAGTCCCCACCTGCTTCTGACTTCTTTACACACAGACTTGGCAAACGACTAAACATATTTTAGCCTAGTTTGAAATTTCCTGGTGTAGGAATGTAACCAAGAATAACAGTCACCCCTTTTAACTTTATTTTTCAGACAGATTGTCTAATAGGCAGTCTAATAGATTGTCATCCTTCCTATGATATTATCTTTTCAAGCAAATATGATTCCCAAAAACCCTACTTTTTTTAAAAACTTCTACCAGACAGCCGTCTAGTGTACATCTTATTGTACAGTTCAATTTACACAATGCATCTCTTCCCAACAATGTAATAGGTATATGTTCTAATATTAGTATCTGTATTTTAATTTCTCTTTGATTTTTATAGCAGAGCTCAATTGGTTCCTTAAGAGTAATCAACTGTTTTACCTTCTCTGTCACGATCGTCGGAAGGAGCGGACCAATACGCAGCGCGTGGAGTGAACATGATGACTTTATTTATAAAGCAACCACGAAAAAACAACAAAAGACGATAGTGAAGTCCTAACGTAACAATACACTGAACTTGGAACAATAACCCACAAAACAAAGGTGAAAACTGACAGTTAAATATGGCTCCCAATCAGAGATAACGAGCCGACAGCTGACACTCGTTACCTCCGATTGGGAGTCATTGACTACAACATACAACACCTAGAAAAACAACCCACAGACCTGCAAAACATAGAAAAACACCCAAATCCCCAACAAAACAACATACACTCTAGCTCACATACAAAAGTCCTAGAGCCAGAGTGTCACAGTACCCCCCCCTAAAGGTGCGCACTCCGGGCGCACCAGCATACGCTCTAGGGGAGGGTCTGGGTGGGCGTCTGTCCACGGTGGTGGCTCTGGCCCCGGTCGTGATCCCCACCCCACCACAGTCACAAACTGCTTAGTAGGCAGTACCGGACTAAGGGACAGCACCTGACTAAGGGGCAGCACCGGACTAAGTGGCAGCACCGGACTAAGGGGCAGCACCGGACCAAGGGGCAGCACCGGGCTAAGGGGCAGCACCTGACTAAAGGGCAGCACCGGACTGAGGGGCAGATCCTGGCTGGCTGGCTCAGGCGGATCCTGGCTGGACGGCTCTGGCGGATCCTGGCTGGCGGAAGACTCTGGCTGATCCTGTCTGGCAGAAGGCTCTGGCTGATCCTGTCTGGCAGAAGGCTCTGGCTGATCCTGTCTGGCAGAAGGCTCTGGCTGATCCTGTCTGGCAGAAGGCTCTGGCTGATCCTGTCTGGCAGAAGGCTCTGGCTGATCCTGTCTGGCAGAAGGCTCTGGCTGATCCTGTCTGGCAGAAGGCTCTGGCTGATCCTGTCTGGCGGAAGGCTCTGGCTGATCCTGTCTGGCGGAAGGCTCTGGCTGATCCTGTCTGGCAGAAGGCTCTGGCTGATCCTGTCTGGCGGAAGGCTCTGACGGGCGTTGGGCAGACGGACAGTTCAGGCCCCGTTGGGCAGACGGGCAGTTCAGACGGCGTTGGGCAGACGGACAGTTCAGACGGCGTTGGGCAGACGGACAGTTCAGGCCCCGTTGGGCAGACGGCAGACTCTGGCCGTCTGAGGCGCATCGTAGGCCTGGTGCGTGGTGCCGGAACAGGAGGTACCGGGCTGAGGACACGCATCTCAGGGCTGAGTGCGGAGAGAAGCAACAGGGCTTGCTGGACCCTGGGAACGCACATGACGCCTAGTGCGGGGAGCCGGAACAGGGCATGCTGGACCCTGGGGACTCCCATAACGCCTAGTGCGGGGAGCCGGAACAGGGCATGCTGGACCCTGGGGACTCCCATAACGCCTAGTGCGGGGAGCCGGAACAGGGCATGCTGGACCCTGGGGTCTCCCATAACGCCTAGTGCGGGGAGCCGGAACAGGGCATGCTGGACCCTGGGGACTCCCATAACGCCTAGTGCGGAGAGCAGGAACAGGCCGGGCGGGGCTGGCGACGCGCACCGTATCCCTGGTGCGAGTGGCCGGAACAGGCCGGGCCGGGCTGGCGAAGCGCACCGTATCCCTGGTGCGTGGAGTAGGAACAGGCCGGGCGGGGCTGGCGACGCGCACCGTATCCCTGGTGCGAGTGGCCGGAACAGGCCGGGCCGGGTTGGCGAAGCGCACCGTATCCCTGGTGCGAGGAGTAGGAACAGGCCGGGCTGGGCTGGCGACGCGCACCGTATCCCTGGTGCGAGTGGCCGGAACAGGCCGGGCCGGGTTGGCGGCGCACCGTATCCCTGGTGCGAGGAGTAGGAACAGGCCGGGCTGGGCTGGCGACGCGCACCGTATCCTTAGTGCGAGGGACCCGAACAGGCCGCACCGTACGGGAACACACACTACTGGCTGCACCACGGGACTAGGAACGGGCCGGACCGAACTGGTTACACACCCCAGTACCTCACGCCGTGCCTCAACACTTTCCTTCCCTGCTTTACCCAGTTGCCCCCTTGACCTGGTAGCCCACTGAATCCGTCCCTTCTCTGCCTCCGTCAGCCCCCTCAACCTGGCAGCCCTCTGACTCTGCCTAGTGGCAGCCTCCTGCTGCTCCGTCGCCCAAGCCATGTGCCCCCCCCAAAAAACTTCTTGGGGTTGCCTCTCGTCCTTCCGACGATGATGGCCCTGCTGATGCCGTTGCTCCTCTCGCCGTCGCCTCTCCACCGTCTCGTTCCATGGTCGGCGATCCATACCATCTAGGATCTCCTCCCAAGTCCAGGACCCTTTACCTTCCACCAGTTCCTTCCATGTCCAGACCCTTTGTTCCTGGACGCGCTGCTTGGTTCCTTTATGGTGGGTTATTCTGTCACGATCGTCGGAAGGAGCGGACCAATACGCAGCGCGTGGAGTGAACATGATGACTTTATTTATAAAGCAACCACGAAAAAACAACAAAAGACGATAGTGAAGTCCTAACGTAACAATACACTGAACTTGGAACAATAACCCACAAAACAAAGGTGAAAACTGACAGTTAAATATGGCTCCCAATCAGAGATAACGAGCCGACAGCTGACACTCGTTACCTCCGATTGGGAGTCATTGACTACAACATACAACACCTAGAAAAACAACCCACAGACCTGCAAAACATAGAAAAACACCCAAATCCCCAACAAAACAACATACACTCTAGCTCACATACAAAAGTCCTAGAGCCAGAGTGTCACATTCTCAAATCCCTATCCTAATTAGTTAATTTTACATAGTGAGATGTTTAACCTGTTTAGGCTCAACACAGATAAAAGCTTTTCCACTATTCACCTCTTCTAGTCCTTTTTATTTTC
Organism: Coregonus clupeaformis; assembly: GCF_020615455.1. Classification (NCBI taxonomy): domain Eukaryota; kingdom Metazoa; phylum Chordata; class Actinopteri; order Salmoniformes; family Salmonidae; genus Coregonus; species Coregonus clupeaformis. The sequence continues at coordinate 7,018,150 of NC_059202.1, forward strand.
ACTTCAATTGTTGGATATTTTCTTCCTAATCGGTGCTATCATCTGACACCCCCCTTCGGATCTTCTAGGCACTCTAGAATCCTTGCTCCTTTAAGGGTTCACCTGGAGAACAGGTGATCTTCACTTGCTCCTTTATCTTCCTCAGAAATGTCCTCTGTTGTTTCCTCCTGGCGCATTGCACTCACAGGTAAAGTAACCAACCTGTCCACAATTATAACACTCTTCTGAAAGTTGCTGGAAGTGTAGCTGAAACCTTCCTCCTCCTTCTAAGCCTTCTCGTCCTCTTCCTCTCCAATTCTGTGTCTGTCCAGAAACTGGTTGTGGATATGGAACAACTGGTACCGCTATTGGTGGCTGGTACAATTGCATTTGACCTTGTTCAGTTGAAGCTGTGGCAGTGATTGTTGATTTGGTTCACTCTGATTCTTCATAACCAAAGCTTCTCTTCTCCTACTTCTTCTCCACCAGTTGTATTTGATTGAGTTTTCTGAGAGTTTCTTGGTCCTGCTCTTTCTTGTTGTTGACATATCAGTATTCTTCAAAAGGTTATATTCTAAGTTCTGTCCTCGAAATATCATCTTCCATCATTTTCTTCCTAGTGGCCTTTTTCCTTGGCCTCAATGTATTCTTCTCTAATTCTTGGGATCCTTTTCTCAGCAGTTTTTTCTTCTCTTCTGTATCTTCAGCTTCTCGAGTTGTACTTTGCAGTTCTCTTACTTCTTCTAAACTATTCGCTTTATCCAGGCATGATACGCATCGGTCTATATCTCTTTCTATTTCTTCTTTGCTAATCATTGTTGGATAAAATCCTCTTGAATATGAAGCACCTTTAATCTCCAAGTCTTCATCTTTGTCTTCATCTTTCCGAACCTCAGTCTTCTCTTAGTTTCCAGACATCTCGGTTTGTCTTACTTCTGGAGTTTGGATTCATTTTTATGGTCGTTTCTGCTTGTCCTCTCTCTATTATTCATTCATCTTCATCTCTGATGCAATAATCACCCTCCTGGATGATCACCGGAAGCTGAGGATAAACGTTCTTATGCTCTACTTCTTCCTCATAAGGTGGGGGTCTTTTTGCTGAATCCGTATGTGAGAAAAGTGTACTAACTTCTGCCATTAGTTTTTCTGTCGCCTTTTCCTGTTTCACAATTTTCTCTATACCTTCGTTTATCTTATCGCTGGCATCTTTCATCAGTTTTTGTTTGAGAATGAAGGACAACTTAAGAACACCCAGCTCTCTTTGTCTCTTTTCTTTACGTTGTTCCCTTTTTTTCCCCTTCTTTTGATCTGCCTTGTAACTTGACAGAAGCACTTTCATGATGTTGATGACGTCAGGGTTAAGAGTCCCATCCACTGGCCATGGTTGTTCAATGTCAGGCCAACGTTTGTTCCATTTGCCGGATAACCTCGCAATACCCTTAACTAAAGGATTACTATTTTCAACTATATCAACCGGTGTAATGACTTTCATAGCCTTGATGTCCTTTTTCCCCATTGTAACAACTCTTTTATATTCCTTTATTGTGAATTATGTTATTTTAGACTATATAGCCTATGGCTTCCCCCCTTTAATTATTAATATAAACTAAACAATTTTTTAAAATCCAAACAATAAACTGCATCAATAAAAATATGAATATTCAAAAATAATTAATTTAAATGTTTTCCTTTCCCCCAATTAAACAATTACTCAATAAATTTATGAATAATAAAATATTTTTTTCCTATTTTATTTTACTAATTTATCAATTAGTGGCTATCTTACCCTTCCTGATTGAAGGTGGTATGTATAATACCTATAATCCAGCAACACTACAGTACTCATAAATCCCATTGCTTAATAAGCATCCAATTATCTTAATTTTACAGAATAATGTCAGTACTCGAGTTCCAACAGAACTCTAATCAAACCAACTCATGTACAAACACTCCAAAATGCAAATTTTATTTTAATCAGTCTTTTGCCAAGCCTTTGTGAAATTGTCATAACATCAAATATCCTGTAGGGGAAGATTTTGTAAACAGAACAGCATCAAAACCTTTTGACTCGATCCTCTGTCGCGTCACCCCTTGTCACGTGATGTACACGTCAGCACCTCCTCTCTTTCTCTCTCTCTCCTCGTTCCTCCTATCGTTCCTATTTCCTCTCATATGACAAAAGAGCATAGAAACAGACAAGAATTTAGCAGTTTATGCAATCACTGAGTCACTTCAACCATTCAATATTCCTCCAGTCACATTCGCTCTAAGAATTAACTCAGGAATAATTATAGATAGCTCAATAACATTTTTATTTTATTTTAATCCGTCATTTTATTTTATTTATTTTAATCCGTCAACATATATCTAATTTATAAATTCAATAGATCTCAACAAATAGTTTCATCTTCAAACAGCCGATGTAACAACTAGAACATTCCATTCGTGTTCAAATCTCTACGTTCGTCTGTGTCTGTGTCTCCCCCCCTTGCACCGTGTAGCAGAGGACCTATTCTCCATACGTCACTCTAGTGTCGTAAAATCACACGCATGCGCAGTACATTCACCAATACGATTTCACCGTGGAAGGGAGCTTCTCAGCTCTCTCCCCAACCCAAACAGACAGCTAACAGTCCCGCTGTAACTCCGTTTTCTCCTCATAGTCAAACAACATTTAACAGAGCTCACAAAGCATAGAACCTAAATTCTACACACACAAACATAATTTAAGAGGCTTTATTCCATCACAATGGCCCTCTAAGGTCACATGTTAGCATGTAGCATGCAGCATAATTAGCATTTAGCATTTAGCCTTAGCATGTATGTAACATGTGGCGTGCCACATGTAGCAATGTAACCTGCATTGCGCCTAACTTCTTTTTCTTTGTCCCTACCTTTTATGATGCCGTGAGTTCTGGATATTCTATGAGAGGTTCCCCCAAACATATACCCCGTCGGATACAAGATGAGCAGTAACTTGCAATATAATATATAACCACACCCCAGTCCGAGACTGACCTAAAACACATAATGCGTAAAAGGATTTTCGGCCCATCCTAAGATCGCCTCCCTGAGGTCTTTACAAGATTGCAATGCCCTAATGTGTATACGTATCTCTGCCTTGTGTATCTGCCTTGTGTATCTGCCTTATTCACTACCATCGATTGCTCTAGAATTCCTATTCAAGCCTATTTCTATAGACACTCCCCCCTATTTGCGCCGTTTACCATTGCAAACAAAATTTAGAATAATTATGACAGACCCTTAGTCGACAGCAACAAAACCACATCAGCACACACAAGTAATTTACACGGTACATTTCCCCAGTGCACACACCCATAAGCCAGCGACCCAACCAGCGCCCAAAATTTGTGAGGAATCTCACCTTATAGCCGGCTTGAGCGGGAGTCACCTCGCGGCTCATGAATGGAACACAAGAAAGATGCAGACCGATCCTGTTCGTGACGCCATTTGTAGTGTCGAGTTAATGCTGGTAATTATTGCTGTTGAACAAAGGAGTCCGCTCATACTGAACCTTGATCATAAGTTTTATTCATATCACAAGATGTCAGCATAAGTTTACGGGTGTCATGATCCCCCGGAGAGCAGCGTTTCCCAGATTGTAATGGCCGCTCTAACCTCTTCTTCGTTTAACCCCAGTATATATAATCTTCCCCAAAATATGGGTGGCTCCCTCTACTGTCCAATCCCCTGTCTTCCCTGGGGCGTCACCCTAAAAACGTCTCTCTTTGACACTAAATAAACATCCTCTCAGATTCCACTTAAAAACATTAACAAAGTCATAATCTTCATATACTACAATACGTAATAGTCCACGTAGGTTATCAGAGGATAACTTATTTTTTAACAAACCCGCTTTGGTCAGTGTGGACCAATTTGGGTAAATAAGGCTCGAGACCGGACGACAACATTTTGGATTACAGTTTAATATATGTTTATCAAAGATGGGGGGCGGTAGAACACTCGTTGGCATCCTTACCCTTTTTCAATAAAAGCAAAGTTAGTGCTGTATTCACATCTCTCCCAAATGAACCTTTGTGAATGGCTGTGTTAATCATTTTGTGCAATAGTGGACCTAATTGATCTCAACATTTCAAATAGACTTCAGGGGGAATAGATTCCCACCTGGGTGATTTGCCTTTATTCATGCTAAATCAAATCAAATCAAATGGTATTTGTCACATGCCCCGAATACAACAGGTTTAGACCTTACAGTGAAATGCTTACTTACAAGCCCTTAACCAACAATGCAGTTTTAAGAAAAATAAGTGTTAAGTAAAAAATAGTTAAGTAAGAAATAACAAATAATTAAAGAGCAGCAGTAAAATAACAGTAGGGAGGCTATATACAGGGGGTACAGGTACAGAGTCAATATGCAGGGCACAGGTTAGTCGAGGTAATTAAGGTAATATGTACATGTAGGTAGAGTTAAAGTGACTGCATAGATAATAAACAGAGTCTCCTGAGGGGGAATAGGCTTTGTCGTGCCCTCTTCACGACTGTCTTGGTGTGTTTGGACCGTGATAGTTTGTTGGTGATGTGGAAACCAAGGAACTTGAAGCTCTCAACCTGCTCCACTACAGCCCTGTCGATGAGAATGGGGGCGTGCTCGGTCCTCCTTTTCCTGTAGTCCACAATCATCTCCTTTGTCTTGATCACGTTGAAGGAGAGGTTGTTATCCTGGCACCACACATGTCACGAGTTACAAAGCCAGAACCCAGAAGCAGACCAGGACAAGGTAAGTTGAAACGAAGGTGAGTGTTTATTTACAAATTCAAGAGTGATGCTGAATAATCCAGGGAACAGAGCGGGCGGCGTTGATTAGTTGTTGGGGGTGCAGTGGTTGATCCCATCATGGCTCGGCAGCCGCCGACCACCAGGCAGAGGTTGGATGAAGGTTCCGGACGAGTGACTGCAGATGGAACAAAACGGAGGTAAGTAAACAACAAACCAACAAGGTGCAAAAACAACAAAACTAACGCTAGAAGCTCTAAGACTGATACTCTGGTAAACCTACTGTTCATGGCTAACGATCCGGCAGGGAATGGATGTTAGGCCAGAGCCTAAGAAGGGTGATGATCAGGACCAGGTGTGCAGATTGCTGATGGGATGCAGGTGCGGAAATCAAGAGAGCTCCCCGGAGCGTTTCCAGAACCCTCGGGAAACTGGAGATCCCGAGCAGAAAAACTAGTCCACAGACAGGACCCGACTCAGACTGCCGGGATCGTTACAGTACCCCCTCCGACGAACGCCACCGGGCGGACTCCCGGAGCGCCAGGATGGAGGCGGTAGAAGTCACGGATGAGGTCAGCATCTAGGATCTGTCGCCGCGGAATCCAACTCCTCTCTTCAGGACCATACCCTCCCAGTCCACGAGATACTGGAAACCCCGGCCCCGCCGTCTGGAATCCATGATGCGTCGCACCGTGTAGGCAGGACCACCTCCGATCATCCGAGGAGGAGGAGGAGGAGGCGGAGGAGGCAACAGAGGACTGAGGAAAACAGGCTTGAGGCAGGAGACATGAAAGGTGGGATGGACTCTGAGCGTCCTCGGGAGTTTGAGTCGAACTGCCACCGGATTGATCACCTTCTCCACCACAAACGGACCAATGAACTTCGGTAACAACTTCCTAGACTCAGTCCGTAAAGGAAGATCCCGTGTGGCCAACCAGACCCTATCTCCGATGGTGTAGGTGGGAGGCGGGGATCCGGCGACGATTCGCCTGGAGCTGATACCGGTCCGAAACTCTAAGGAGTGCCTTTCTGGCCCGATGCCAGGTCCGGTGGCAACGACGAATATGGGCCTGAACAGAAGGCACTGAGAGCTCCTTCTCCTGAGAAGGGAACAAGGGAGGTTGGTAGCCATACAGGCACTGGAAGGGAGACATCCCAGTGGCAGATGTAGGGAGAGTATTGTGGGCATACTCAACCCAAGGCAACTGAGAGACCCAGGAGGTGGGGTTGGAAGAGGCCAGGCAGCGTAGCGTGGATTCCATCTTCTGGTTGGCTCTCTCCGCCTGACCATTAGATTGGGGGTGAAAACCAGATGTGAGACTGACTGTAGCTCCAATGGCCAAACAGAAGGACTTCCAGACAGCAGAGGTAAACTGAGGGCCACGGTCGGAAACGATATCACTGGGCAACCCGTGGACCCTGAAAACCTCCCTAACCAGGATCTCGGACGTCTCCGAGGCAGAGGGAAGCTTGGCAATTGGCACAAAGTGGGCGAACTTGCTGAATCTGTCCACGATAGTCAGAACGACCGTGTTCCCCTCAGAAGCGGGCAACCCAGTGACAAAGTCCAGGGCCAGATGCGACCATGGTCGCCGGGGAATAGGAAGGGGGTGAAGTAGTCCAGAGCTGGGCCGATTGGTACCCTTATTCTGCGCACACACTGGACAGGCAGCAACATAACCCCGAGTATCCTCGGCCATGGCAGGCCACCAAAAACGTCTGCGAAGAAACGCCATCGTCCGAGCCACGCCAGGGTGACAAGCCATCTTGCTGGCGTGGGACCATTTGAGGACCGCAGGACGAACCGACTCAGGCACAAACAACCGACCGGGTGGACCGTTACCGGGACCGGGCTGCGTCCGAAGAGCCGCCATCACCTCCTCCTCAATCTTCCACCTAACAGCTCCCACGACGCAGTTCCGGGGGAGAATTGTCTCGGTCTTGGACCCACTCTCCTCCGTCTTGGAGAACATCCGAGACAAGGCGTCCGCCTTGCCGTTCTTAGATCCAGGTCGGAACGTCAGGGAAAAAATTGAATCGTCCGAAAAACAACGACCACCTGGCCTGGACGGGAGTTGAGACGTCTAGCCGATTGCACGTAAGCAAGATTCTTGTGGTCAGTCCAGACAATAAACGGTTGCTCCGCCCCTCCAACCAGTGGCGCCACTCCTCCAAGGCAAGTTTCACCGCGAGAAGCTCCCGGTTACCCACATCGTAATTCCTCTCCGCAGGCGAAAGGCGACGAGAGTAGTAGGCGCAGGGATGGAGTTTACTGTCCGTGGAGCATCGCTGCGACAGGATGGCGCCAACTCCCACATCAGACGCGGTCCACTTCAACGACGAACTGACGGGCCGTGGTCCGGTTGAGAGAGAATCGGTGCGTTGGTGAATCGCCTCTTCAAATCCAGAAACGCTCGATCCGCCTCCGGATTCCACTTGAAGCTCCTGATACTGGAAGTCAAGGCAGTTAACGGAGCGGCCACACGGCTGTAATCCCGGATGAATCTGCGGTAGAAATTCGCAAACCCCAAAAATCTCTGGAGCTGCAATCTCGTACCGGGCTGGGCCCATTCCAGAACCGCTCTAACCTTCTCCTGGTCCATCCTAATCTCTCCCCTGGAGATGATGTACCCGAGAAAGGATGTCGTGTGGGCGTGAAACTCGCACTTCTCGGCCTTCACGAACAGGCGATTCTCCAACAATCGCTGCAGAACCTGCCGGACATGCTGGACGTGGTCGGAAGGTTCCTTCGAGAAGATCAGAATGTCATCCAGGTAAACAAACACAAAGAGACCGATCATATCTCTCAGGACGTCGTTCACCATACTCTGGAATACCGCTGGCGCATTGGTCAGTCCAAACGGCATCACCTGATACTCGAGTGACCCATCGGTGTATTGAAACCCGTCAACCACTCGTCTCCCTCTCTGATCCGGACCATGTGATACGCATTGCGTAGGTCTAGCTTGGTGAACACCGTAGCACCCTGTAAGGAGTCGAAGGCAGAACTCATCAAGGGCAGGGGATACTTGTTCTTGACCGTGATGTCATTCAACCCCGATAATCAATACACGGTCGAAGAGAGCCATCCTTCTTACCCACAAAGAAGAATCCTGCCCCCAGGGGTGATGACGAGGGACGAACGAGACCAGCAGCTAGGGACTCCTTGATGTAGGTCTCCAAAGCCTCACGTTCAGGGCGGGAGATACTGTATAACCTTCCCTTGGGGTAGACAGCTCCAGGGAACAGGTTGATGGCACAATCATATGGTCGGTGGGGAGGGGAGTGACAGAGCCTTCTGCTTACTGAACACTTCCCCCAAATCGTGATATGTCTCGGGAACCAGGGACAAATCTGGGGGTTTAGCCTCAATCACCTGACTGGGAACCGAATGGGGACAGGCAGTCTTGAGACAGTTAGCATGACAATCAAGGCTCCAACTCGTTACCTTGCCCGTCACCCAATCGAACGTGGGATTGTGTTCCTTCAGCCAGGGGTATCCAAGGACCAGAGGAACATGGGAAGACGGCAGAATGAAGAATGAAATCATCTCCGAATGATTCCCCCGACAACAGCATCTTAACCGGTTCAGTCCTCATCGTGATACGTGCCAGACTACTGCCGTTCAGAGTGGTCGCTTCAATGGCTTCCGGCAATTGCTCCTTGGAAAGCCCCAGCTGTTCCACCAACTCGGCATCAAGAAAGCTTCCATCGGCACCTGAATCGATAAAAGCGTTAATCGCTAAGCTCTGATTCCTGTTCACAAGGGTAGCCGGGAAACGGGGTCTGACAGAGGTACTGAGAGGTTGAAACTGGCTCGCTAAAAGTCCTCCCAACTTTAGCGAGCCGGGCAGTTTGACGACCGCCGAGAACAAGTGGAGATGTAATGTCCCGAGCTACCACAGTAGAGGCAGCAGTTGGTCTTACGTCTATGTTGACGCTCCTCCTTGGTTAACCCGTGCCGCCCACTTGCATGGGTTCAGAATCGGAAGAGAGGACCTCTCCACTAATCCTTTGTGGTGGAGAATGATCGACGTGTTCTGGTCCACCACCCGACCCGACTGGGAACTGAGAAGCTGATCGATTGGACGGACCCCATTGCTTCTCCCTCCTTCGCTCTCGGACTCGATTATCCACCCGAATAGACAAGGCTACCAAGCTGTCCAGGTCACTAGGCTCCGGATAGGAGATCAACTCATCCTTGAGCTGCTCCGACAGACCCTGGTAAAAGGCCGCTTGCAGAGACTCCTCATTCCACCCACTCTCCACAGCCAACGTCTTGAACTCGATCACGAAGTCGGCCACGCTGCGTAGTTCCTTGGCGAAGCGAAAACAGGCGCCTAGCTGCGTCCTCCCCTCGGACGGAATGGTCGAAGAGCTTCCTCATCTCGGCCGTGAACCCCTGGTATGAAGCCATGCAGGGATCCTGTCGTTCCCAAACGGCTGAAGCCCACTCCAGCGCTCGACCACGCAGCAACTCAATCACAAAGGCTATCCTAGCCTTGTCTGTGGCATAAGAGTAGGGCTGTAGATCGAACACTAATCCACACTGCATAAGGAAGGAACGGCATCTTCCCAGCTCCCCCTCATATTTATCCGGCGTCGGAACCTTGGGCTCACGGAAGGACACAGCTCCAGAAGCGGCAGGCGAGATGGGTGAAACCGGTAGTGGATCCTCCACCGGAAACTTGCGTTGGTTCTGGACCTCCGTCAGACCGGTAGAAAGGTTCCGAACTGACAACGCGATCTCCTGTAGTACCGTGCTATGATGGCCCAACATCTTCTCCTGATGGGTAATGGCATGGCGAACAGAGTCCAGGTCCGCTGGGTTCATTACTGGCCGGATCGTTCTGTCACGAAGTTACAAAGCCAGAACCCAGAAGCAGACCAGGACAAGGTAAGTTGAAACGAAGGTGAGTGTTTATTTACAAATTCAAGAGTGATGCTGAATAATCCAGGGAACAGAGCGGGCGGCGTTGATTAGTTGTTGGGGGGTGCAGTGGTTGATCCCATCATGGCTCGGCAGCCGCCGACCACCAGGCAGAGGTTGGATGAAGGTTCCGGACGAGTGACTGCAGATGGAACAAAACGGAGGTAAGTAAACAACAAACCAACAAGGTGCAAAAACAACAAAACTAACGCTAGAAGCTCTAAGACTGATACTCTGGTAAACCTACTGTTCATGGCTAACGATCCGGCAGGGAATGGATGTTAGGCCAGAGCCTAAGAAGGGTGATGATCAGGACCAGGTGTGCAGATTGCTGATGGGATGCAGGTGCGGAAATCAAGAGAGCTCCCCGGAGCGTTCCAGAACCCTCGGGAAACTGGAGATCCCGAGCAGAAAAACTAGTCCACAGACAGGACCCGACTCAGACTGCCGGGATCGTTACAACACAGCCATGTCTCTGACCTCCTCCCTATAGGCTGTCTCATCGTTGTCAGTGATCAGGCCTACCACTGTTGTGTCATCGGCAACCTTAATGATGGTGTTGGAGTCGTGCCTGGCCATACAGTCATGGGTGAACAGGGAGTACAGGAGGGGCCTGAGCACGCACCCCTGAGGGGCCCCGTGTTGAGGATCAGCGTGGCAGATGTGTTGTTACCTACCCTTACCACCTGGGGGGCGGCCCGTCTGAAAGTCCATGATCCAGTTGCAGAGGGAGGTGTTTAGTCCCAGGGTCCTTAGCTTAGTGATGAGCTTTGAGCGCACTATGATGTTGAAGGCTGAGCTGTAGTTAACGAATAGCTATCCAATGCTCTTTTGAGTTCATTGAGAGAGATGTGGGCTCCCAGCGAGGCAGCTTCCTCTGTTGAGAGAAGAGGAGTTCAAAATTATTTTACAAAGGATTTACTCTGGCTTGGTGTGGATTTACAATCAGAGGTGTACAGTTCTTTATAGAAGCGGGATAATCTTTTATTAATTTGGGTTCTGATAGTAATTCCCCTGTTTCAGATACAAAAGTTGCTATATATCGGCTAATTTATCATTACTGCGTACCTTGTTGGCCAGTAAATGACTGGGACGATTACCATGGAATTAATGGTTGAGTCTAACTCGATGGATGGAAAATTCTGCTCTCTGTCTTACCAATAAATTAAGTTCTGTATTGACTTTGGAAAGAGTAATAGCTATTTGTTGAGAACGCTCTAACGCAGTTAACAACATCTTTAGTTGTGATTTAATCAACCCAGATGTAAATGCAGTTGCATTATTTTTCATAAAACCATTGGTGGCATCCCATAGAATCCAGGGGTCATCGACTGTATTTTATTGATCATCATGAATTATTTTAGTTACATTTCAAATTAATAACAGAATGTAAGATTTTGTAGTAATAAATGTTGAAACGCCATCTTGTGGCTCTTTTAGGAGATTCTGAAATGTGTAATTGGCAGTCATGGTGTGGTGATCGGCTCATACACTACATTACCAAAAGTATGTGGACACCAGTGACTCAGTCAATAAAAAAGTGGTCAGATGAAGCAGATGCTAAGCTACATGACTGTTTTGCTAGCACAGACTGGAATATGTTCCGGGATTCTTCTAATGGCATTGAGGAGTACACCACATCAGTCACTGGCTTCATCAATAAGTGCATCGATGACGTCGTCCTCACAGTGACTGTACGTACATACCCCAACCAGAAGCCATGGATTACAGGCAACATCCACACTGAGCTAAAGGGTAGAGCTGCCGCTTTCAAGGAGCGGGACTCTAACCCGGAAGCTTATAAGAAATCCCGCTATGCCCTCCGACAAACCATCAAACAGGCAAAGCATCAATACAGGACTAAGATCGAATCGTACAACAATGGCTCCGACGCTCGTCGGATGTGGCAGGGCTTGCAAAATATTACAGACTACAAAGGGAAGCACAGCCGCGAGCTGCCCAGTGACACAAGCCTACCAGACGAGCTAAATTACTTCTATGCTCGCTTCAAGGCAAGTAACACTGAAACATGCATGAGATCATCAGCTGTTCTGGACAACTGTGTGATCACGCTCTCCGTAGCCGATGTGAGTAAGACCTTTAAACAGGTCAACATTCACAAGGCCGCAAGGCCAGACGGATTACCAGGACGTGTACTCCGAGCATGCGCTGACCAACTGGCAAGTGTCTTCACTGACATTTTCAACCTCTCCCTAACTGAGTCTGTAATACCAACAAGTTTCAAGCAGACCTCCATCATCCCTGTGCCCAAGAACACTAAGGTAACCTGCCTAAATGACTACCAACCCGTAGTACTCACGTCTGTAGCCATGAAGTGCTTTGAAAGGCTGGTCATGGCTCACATCAACACCATTATCCCAGAAACCCTAGACCCACTCCAATTTGCATAACGCCCCAACAGATCCACAGATGTGTACCTGGCCACTGTCTCCAAATGCTCCGTTTGGATTGGATTTGTACCACAAATGCAAACAAAAAATACTTTAGGAGACAGTGGCCAGATAAACAAAACCATGCATGGATTACTGTCTCACCTTGTCCATAGACTAATTACAGGGTAAGGAAACCATTAGGTAATTTTGTAATTTGGGTGAAATATCCCTTTAAGTCAAGGTCTGACTATCATTAAGTGTTAAACCTATTAAATTGGTATAATACCAATGCCCAGGGTCCATTAGTGATCTTCGCATTCTCAGTGAAGATACGAATGAAGAACTTAAGAAACTTGTCGTCATATTCATAGCGGGACCCAAATAGTACAAGATAAAGGATATTGAATGAAGATTTATGGAAGACAGTCTGAGTGTCCATGGTTTTCCCTGTACAAAATAAAAATATATAGTAGTAGTTATTATCTATTTATTATCAGTTAAATGACAAGTATGATACGTTTCTTTACCACAAAGACAGATTAATGTCAATTTTAAATGTTATACTTTCATACCAACACTTTTCTCCAAGGGTGCAATGATGTATGATGTCTCCTCCAGAATCCTTTCCTCCATAGACTGCTTCCCAGACCAAAGTTTCTCAGGGTCATTAGGGCGAAGAGACGTTGCTCTCTCCAGCGTGAGCTGTATTTCGAAATAATGAAACCTGGGGAGGGGTTTTAAAAATCTGACGAGCAGCTTACATTATATGATTTTGAAGAAAATAAAACTATAATCAGCGGGTAGTTTCAGGAGCTCTGCACAGTAAATAAAAAATGAATAATTTCTAAATGATTAAATGTGTTTCTGGTTGATTCTAACAATAGTATAGTTTTTGTTGTTATTTATTTTTCCTTATGTAGTGGTTGAGCATAAGGTTTTGGGGTCTTCTTGCAAAGTCCAAAGCCTTGGTAACCAGGGCCTCCTTCATAGCTTCAAGCCCATTGAGAATCACAGCTGGCCTTCCACCAATATAAAGACTGAAAACCTTCCCATAGCGCTCTGCCAACTAGTTGGGAAAGAGCACATGAGGACACATTTACAACACAGTAACACTGTGATTACAAGTGATACAAGATAACATCACCCTTTGATGAAGGAATGACAAATAACAAATAATGTAACTGATAGTTACACTGACACTGCTGATTCTTTCATGAGTTGTTATGCTATTTGAGGCATAATAACTGCACCTTCTCCAGGTCTTTCAAATGATTCCTCAAGCTCAGATGCAGCAGATTCCCAAATATTTGAATGGATTTTGGACCAGGAGGAAAGTTTGTGGTTCGATTAATCTTCAGGATGAAAAAGAGGAAGCAGATGCCTATCCACAGTAGAACAAACGAGCCCAACATGATCGGCTGTCCTGTTCCACGCTGCACACTGCTCTTTATACATGCGCAGGAGGTTCACACATGGGTGTACAAAGTTTACACTCACACTGGCCATTGTGTACTTAAGTCATTGCCATTGTGGGAGGTACACATGTGGGATCTTAATTTGATCACCCGGTTGCAGGAGAACTTTACTGCAATACAGGAAATGTAAAACGTGTAGTGTATTTGAGGTTTAAAATGGCTTCTGAAGTTTGTAATTTCCACTTTGAAATTTCAGACATGATTTTCCCTTGCGAAAAATGTATAAATCCCTACAAACATGTCTATTAATTATAATCCATATAATAATTCACATTTCCTGTTGCTGCAGGATTATTTTCCTGCTGTAGCAAACTGGCTTAAATTAAGATCCAACATCTGTAGGCCTATGCTTCTCAGTATGTACACTCAGTAACACTCAGTGTTGTAAAATAACCCCATGGGTATTAATAACCAGAGTTGTGTGTGATTGTGTCATTTTTCCTCTGTGTAACAAAAGGGCTGGTGGATGGAGCTCTAGGAGGACGGGCTCATGGTACCAAACACATCAAACACATGGAAACAACGTGTTGATTCCGTTCCATTGACTCCATTCCAACCATTACAATGATCCCATCCTCCTATAGCTCCTCCCACCAGCCTCCTCTGCTGTGTAGAGTAAAACACTCAAAACCATGCCCATCATTATCATATTTCCCAGCATGCTCTATTGCAGGTTGATTTTCAGAATAGTTTTTTTCAATTTCTGTTTTTGCATGTAAATTGATTAGTTGATTAATCTTATGCTACACAAAGATAAATAACATACATTTTCTAAACTAATCCAACCTGTTAGTAGTTGGATTTATTGCACCTGTTACTAAAATGGTTGTTCCAGTTTAGATGATTTAGGTAGTCTCATTAACCAATCTTCCCTACCCTGACAGTCATTGAATGCAGGTTGCAAGTGATTAAAAGTTCAAATTGTTGGATATCCTCACTCTGGCTGGATTTTAAAAGGAATTACAGATCACTTTGCTAGCCATCCTAATGTGACTTTCAGTCCTTATGTGGCCTGTAAACCAGGAGTTTTAGACCACTGTGTTAGGGTATAACTAGGCTCTCAAAGAAAGGCCTTATGATATACAGTGAGGGAAAAAAGTATTTGATCCCCTGCTGATTTTGTACGTTTGCCCACTGACAAAGACATGATCAGTCTATAATTTTAATGGTAGGTTTATTTGAATAGTGAGAGACAGAATAACAACAAAAAAATCCAGAAAAACGCATGTCAGAAATATTATAAATTGATTTGCATTTTAATGAGGGAAATAAGTATTTGACCCATCTGCAAAACATGACTTAGTACTTGGTGGCAAAACCCTTGTTGGCAATCACAGAGGTCAGACGTTTCTTGTAGTTGGCCACCAGGTTTGCACACATCTCAGGAGGGATTTTGTCCCACTCCTCTTTGCAGATCTTCTCCAGTCATTAAGGTTTCGAGCCTGACGTTTGGCAACTCAAACCTTCAGCTCCCTCCACAGATTGTCTATGGGATTCAGGTCTGGAGACTGGCTAGGCCACTCCAGGACCTTAATGTGCTTCTTCTTGAGCCACTCCTTTGTTGCCTTGGCCGTGTGTTTTGGGTTATTGTCATGCTGGAATACCCATCCACGACCCATTTTCAATGCCCTGGCTGAGGGAAGGATGTTCTCACCCAAGATTTGACGGTACATGGCGCCGTCCATCGTCCATTTGATGCGGTGAAGTTGTCCTGTCCCCTTAGCAGAAAAACACCCCCAAAGCATAATGTTTCCACCTCCATTTTTGACGGTGGGGATGGTGTTCTTGGGGTCATAGGCAGCATTCCTCCTCCTCCAAACACAGCGAGTTGAGTTGATGCCAAAGAGCTCGATTTTGGTCTCATCTGACCACAACACTTTCACCCAGTTCTCCTCTGAATCATTCAGATGTTCATTGGCAAACTTCAGACGGGCCTGTATATGTGCTTTCTTGAGCATGGGGACCTTGCGGGCGCTGCAGGATTTCAGTCCTTCACAGCGTAGTGTGTTACCAATTATTTTCTTGGTGACTATGGTCCCAGCTGCCTTGAGATCATTGACAAGATCCTCCTGTGTAGTTCTGGGCTGATTCCTCACCGTTCTCATGATCATTGCAACTCCACGAGGTGAGATCTTGCATGGAGCCCCAGGCCGAGGGAGATTGACAGTTCTTGACAATTGTTTCTTCAATTTGCGAATAATCGCACCAACTGTTGTCACCTTCTCACCAAGCTGCTTGGCGATGGTCTTGTAGCCCATTCCAGCCTTGTGTAGGTCTACAATCTTGTCCCTGACATCCTTGGAGAGCTCTTTGGAATCTGATTGATAGCTTCTGTGGACAGGTGTCTTTTATACAGGTAACAATCTGAGATTAGTAGCACTCCCTTTAAGAGTGTGCTCCTAATCTCAGCTCGTTACCTGTATAAAAGACACCTGGGAGCCAGAAATCTTTCTGATTGAGAGGGGGTCAAATACTTATTTCCCTCATTAAAATGCAAATCAATGTATAAAATTTTTGACATGCGTTTTTCTGGATTTTTTGTTGTTGTTATTCTGTCTCTCACTGTTCAAATAAACCTACCATTAAAATTATAGACTGATAATTTCTTTGTCAGTGGGCAAACGTACAAAATCAGCAGGGGATCAAATACTTTTTTCCTTCACTGTATGTAATGTATTGTCATAAAGAGTTGAATTATAAAGGCTAATATAGGTGAAGGACCTTAATTTGAGCCAGTTTGCTACAGCAGTAAAATAATCCTGCAGCAACAGGAATTATTATGTGAATTATAATAATGTACATTTTGTTAGGGGTTGATACATTTTTCGTAAGGGAAAATCAAGTCTGACATTTTTAAGAAGAAATGACAAACTTCAGAAGCCTTTTTAAACCTCAAGTACACTACAAGTTTTACATCCTACAACAGGGTGATCAAATTAAGATCCTACATCTGTAAGGCTGGTGGAACTGTTCATAGATGCTTCTAGAAATAACCCTTCAAAGATAACTGTGTGAAAGGTGCTGTATAGATATAGTACATTGCAGTACAATATTTCACATTACATTTTTTATTTAGAATTCATCAAGCCACAGATTCCCACAAGACGTTTTGAAAGTACTATCCAGTAAAACAGGTACTGAATGCCTATAACATCAGATATCCCTGTAGGGTTCACTAGTGAGTTTTCCCCATCAAGGGTGTGTGTAATGAGTCCTATATTACATATTCACATAAGCAAATTGTGACAAATTAAAAACAAAAATGTGTTAAGCACAAATACATATAGAGAGTTGAATATTATATTATATTATATTACAATATTACACCAATCCTATTTGATCTCTGTCTAGAATATCTTCCCCCTAACTAGTTCCCTCTCAGTCTTACACCCAGTCTGTAGGGTTTGGGGGACAGGGTTACACCAAACACAGGGGTGTAGTCAGGTTCCCCTGCATCCTCAGGCCACACAAACTTGAAGCGTCGCAGCAGAGTTACCATGATCAGGAAGAGCTCCATGCGAGCGAGTCCTTCTCCAAGACACATTCTGGGCCCTGGAACAACAACAAACTGTATGAGCCCTTTATGTATTATGATGTCAACAACAGCAGTGATGCACTTTGAGTTGCTCTATCCCTCACCTGCAGAGAACGGCATAAAGGCCTCAGGCTTCGTAAACTCGCCCTGCTCGTTCAGGAAGTTTAAGGGGTTGAAATCATGGGGGTACTTCCACTGACCCTCTTCAGACAGCACAGAGGTGAGGTTTGGAATGATCAAAGTGCCCTGCAAGTAAGAAACAGAGAAAGAGAGAGAGAGAGAGAGAGAGAGAGAGAGAGAGAGAGAGAGAGAGAGAGAGAGAGAGAGAGAGAGAGAGAGAGAGAGAGAGAGAGAGAGAGAGAGAGAGAGAGAATGAGACATATCAAAGTGGAGAAGAAATAAGGAACATTATGTTAGAGATTTTGAAATGAGAAGACAAGACATTTTAGATGTATTGCTGCTTCTCACCTTTGGGATACTGTAGCCCATCACCTCAGTGTCTCTGGTGGTGCTATGAAACACACTGAGGGGGACAGTACTGGCGATGCGCTGACTCTCGTGGGTCACTGCCTGAGTGTAAGGCATCATGTGTCTGTCCTCAAAAGATGCGTGTTCTTTCCCCTCCAGAACTGTGTCAATTTCCTGCTGACACCTCTCTGAGAAGACCAAAGGGAAGTGATGTTGGCAAAAAAGGGCTGAAGTCAAAAGGGCTTATCAACATTGCCTGACACCTTTTTTCTTGAGGAATAATCTACAACTGCTACAACTGTAGTAGTAGAAAGATACTTTTTCAATGTCAGCATTAGAAAATAAAGCAAACAGACCCTGAATCTCTGGGTGGGTCATGAGGTATAGAAAAGCAGTGAGCAGTGTGTTGGAGGTGGTGTCTGTTCCAGCAAAGTGCAATTCCAGGATGTACATTATGAGTTGGGCCTCTGAAAAAGAAGATCCATCATCTCCTCTCTAGTGGGGAGAGTACAGCAGTGTCAGACTAAAACTGTGATGATTTTGAAGGCACTGTACTAACTAGTCATAATGATAGATGATGTGGTCTAACCCTCTCATCTAAACACTTAAACTCCAAAATGAACCCACTTTTTCTAGTTCATCCAGGTAGCAGTCAATGAAGTCCCTTGGCTCCCCAGGAATCCTGGTTTCCTTATGCTGAGTGACTAGTCCAAGAGACATCTGTTTGCAACAAATTACATTTTGAAAGGCCTTCTGGAATGGCAAGGGAAGGTGTCGGAGCATGGGCACTGTGTCATAAAGCTGTGGAGAAAGACCAAGTAATGAGTCAGAACTACTATTGCACCAACCATTCGTTATGCTTCCATTAACTTGTCCAATGATCTTTTTGTCGACATTTGGAAAGTTCGCATAACAAAAAATAGATGTGACAATTGCCTGCTAGGGTGCGTTTCCATTTAACTATCTTGTGTTGATGAAAACAGCTGGACGTAATGACGTCACACAAACAACAACAAAAACAAATATATACAGTGTCTAATAAAAATGTAGTGGTTGAAGTTTCCATTACCCATTTAGGCAAATTGCGCATTAATAAATTGCCAACAGCCTGTAAGACCTCCCACCTTTCTATTTCATGTCTCAGTTATCCCACGAAAGCCAGCATGGATAATAATTATCATGTGCCAACGTATCGCCATGGTCCGTGCCATGGTGAAACTTGCACTCCCGTAGATCTGAAATAATTGGATGGTGAATCTTGCCAGCTAACCAGAAAAGCAAGGCGAAGCAATTCAGGCATTCTTGAAAGTCAGGACAATTCTTGTCCTGCAAATAAACATTATTTGTATATTTGAAAAAAATGATTTTGCAAGACGTAGGCATTTAGAATTAAATGTGAAGTGGAGCTTTAGTTTTATTATAAAAACACAATTTCCATCATCATTTGTCGCAATATATAAAGTTAGACAAAATAAAAATCCACCTGTCGAATGGTAAAAATGTTGTGGATCTTTACAAAATGTCTCATATCTGCCATTTCCATTACACGTCACAATGATTTTTTGTGCCACATTGCTTTTTTAGAATAAATCTGGGTCAATGGAAACCTGCATAATGATCTACCATCCATATCTGCTTTCAAACCAAAATGTGTGATTTACAGGAAGCAATGTAATTAACATTGTTCTATGCTGTTTTATGTAAGTATACAGTTACCAAAAAGCTGTAATTATGTATAATACCATAGCCCAGGGTCCATTGGCGATCTTTGCGTTCTCAGTGTAGAGCTTCACGAAGGTCTTAAGAAACTCATCGTTATAGTCATAACGTGACCCAAAGAGGACAAGGCAGATGATATTGGATGCAGCATTGTGGAAGAGAACCTGAGGGTTCATGGATTTTCCTGTGGAAAAATAACAATATTACTTTGATAAGAGATACTTTGTTCTCTTTAACGTTGAGCAAGAGGGTCATATGTATAAGGACATCTGTTAAATGGCTATGTTACGTTCCTACAAAACAAATAACAATTTTCTATGTTCCACTTTCGTACCAACGCTTTTCGCCAAGGGTGCAATGATGTGTGATATCTCCCCCAGAATCCTCTCCTCCATTGACTGTTTCCCCAGACCAAAGTTTTTCAGGGTCATCAGGGCGAAGCGACGATGCTCTTTCCAGCTGGAGCCATAGTCCATAAGAATGACACCTGGGATAGTTTATTACAATTGGTCAGTATTTATTGACATATCAATCAAATGATAGTTACGTTCTTAAGTGGAAAAAACAGGAATATAAAGAAAAGGTTGTTTCAGAACAGAGCTCTTCACAGTAATAGATTGAAGTGTTTTCTTGTTGATATCAATAATGTCCTGTACTGTATATTTGGATACTATTACCTTTTCCTTCTGTGATGTGGTTGACCATAAGGTCTTGGGGTCTTCCTGCAAAATCTGCAGCCCTGGTAACCAGGGCCTCCTTCATAGCTTCAAGCCCATTGAGAATCACAGCTGGCCTTCCACCAATATAAAGACTGAAAACATTCCCATAGCGCTTTGCCAACTACGGAAATGAACATATTAAAGGATTGGCTCACTATTTTTAAACCAAATCTTTATTTTTGATGTAAATGGCATGTTATAGAAGGGTCCAGACACTTTTTTAGTAATTTCATTTGGTTTTGAGAAACTATCCCCACCTGCAATAGACCTTCGTCATTGCTCGTTCTGCAGTATGGGAGCTATGGGAAAACATTAACTGTGAATTGCGTAATTCCGAACTTTATCCACAACGTTATATTCCATTTGTGCGACTCAGCTGCTTCACTATACTGAGAGCTTTGTCGTTTCTAAAAGGACGTATTTGGGTGATTTTGGAGCCTTTGTTAATGTTTTCCATAGCCCCCATACTGCAGAACGAGCAATGAGTTAGTCTATTTTGGGTGTGGATAGTTTCTCAAAACCAAGTGAAATCGCAAAAAAAAAGTATTTGGACCCTTCTATAACATGCCATTTACATCAAAAATTTAGATTGGATTTTAAAAAATTGTGAACCAACACTTTAAGTATATTGAAGGTGCATAGTGTTACAGTTGCATAGTGCACCTTTAAAGGCTATTTTCCTAATGGAATTGTTGAATTGAGTAAAACTGATCCAATCAGCAATGTATGGCCTTGAGATTACAGGCAACATAAACTGCATACACAGCCCCACTTATTACGCAATTATAGACCTATGTGCAAAGGTTGCTTTGATAAAACTATTTGATAGATGTTATATTCATATTGCAAAAAGGAATTATGGATTTCATCTGAAACATCCAAGTAATGCTTATTGATTCTTCATGAGAGCTAAAATAGTATAATAGAGTTTTATACAAGGCTTACCTTCTCCAGGTCTTTCATAGGATTCCCCAAGCTCAGATGCAGCAGATTCCCAAATATTGGAATGGGTTGTGGACCAGGAGGAAAGTTTTGGGGTCTATTAAACTTCAGGAAGAAGAATAAGAGGAGACAGATACATATCCACAGCAGAACGAACGAGCCCAACATACTTGTTGTTCAGTTCCAACTACTGCAGTGACCGCACTTTGCTCTACTCTTCTCCAAAGCTATATAGACATGCGCGTACACGCATGCGCGTCGGCGTCCGAAGTATACACATGCATTTGCACCAAAAACAAGTTTTGTTGTATAGACTTCTCTATTTCTCACACAGTCATTGACACTAACTAGGTTTCCATCCAATTGTCGACAGATTTTCATGCAAATATTTTAAAATATGCACATTTTCCCACCAGTGGTGTTTCCACCCAATGGATTTGTTGCAGATAAAAATCAGTGGGTGATGACGTGGTGCACACAACATTTACTTTTTTGCTGAAGTTTTCATGTACCGAATACAAATCTAAAGTTCAATCTGTTTCCATCACATTTTCAACTCTACCGATAGTTGTCACAAAAACTGTTGTGTTGAATAGTAAATGTGCCTACTCTGGTCTTGGCATGTGCGCTCTAGCCAACAGTTTACAGATAGAGTGCAGGTAGGCTAGTCTACATGATGAGATTATTATGGATAAAAGCGAGAATATTTTTATTTGTCAAACGGCAGTCAAGCATCAATCATCATGTCACCAGAATAAGACCATCGATATTTATTGGAAAAGGAGCATCAAGATCACCTTACACTTTCACCACCCTGTGAAGTTTATCATAATTTATTAGACTAATAAACCACATGGTTTCCAGAGTCATAGTGGGAGGACCACACACCATATTGTCGCGACTCCAAGTCTAAAATAAATTGGAGATAATGTCTAGATACTTTTGACTATGGATATCAAGTTTATAAATTGTCTGGCTGGGCTGATGAAACATTGAATTGCGCAGTGAGATGGAACAGAGTAAATAGGCATTTCAATTTGTGGAATAGACACCGGCTGGAATGCGGACCCCCACCCTTTGTATAATATATCAATATTTGCGCATAAAGGCATAGAACTATGGTCTAATTTATCAGCTGTGGTAAGGTAATATTAAATATTGCAAAATGTTTTAATAGAAACAGTTGACTTTCTTGTCAAGTACATCAATTACATTTTACAGTGTAGGTTTTTCAAAGTAGCTAATATTTTGCAGACAGCCCCTTGGCTTCAGTTTCACTAACCAATTAAACCAACCATCCCACCATACCTCGCGTGTGCAACGGCTTCTGACTTTATGCTCATTTAAATATTTTGTAGTTCTGGATTAATAGGTCAAGAATCTGGACCGGACAATATTGGATTCTCCTACCATTACCGTGCAAAGCAGTTTATATAGTCAAACAAAGCACAGCGAGTGAAAGGGTCTACCGGCTGTAGCTAGCTAATGTTGTGCTCAGTCTCCTCCTGTACTCCCTGTTCACTCATGACTGCATGGCCAGGCACGACTCAAATCAAATCAAATCAAATCAAATTTTATTGGTCACATGCGCCGAATACAACAGGTGCAGACATTACAGTGAAATGCTTACTTACAGCCCTTAACCAACAGTGCATTTATTTTAAACAAAAAAGTAAAAATAAAACAACAACAACAAAAAAGTGTTGAGAAAAAAAAGAGCAGAAGTAAAATAAAGTGACAGTAGGGAGGCTATATATACAGTGGGGTACCGTTGCAGAGTCAATGTGCGGGGGCACCGGCTAGTTGAGGTAGTTGAGGTAATATGTACATGTGGATAGAGTTAAAGTGACTATGCATAAATACTTAACAGAGTAGCAGCAGCGTAAAAAGGATGGGGTGGGGGGGGCAGTGCAAATAGTCCGGGTAGCCATGATTAGCTGTTCAGGAGTCTTATGGCTTGGGGGTAGAAGCTGTTGAGAAGTCTTTTGGACCTAGACTTGGCACTCCGGTACCGCTTGCCGTGCGGTAGCAGAGAGAACAGTCTATGACTAGGGTGGCTGGAGTCTGACAATTTTGAGGGCCTTCCTCTGACACCGCCTGGTATAGAGGTCCTGGATGGCAGGAAGCTTTGCCCCAGTGATGTACTGGGCCGTACGCACTACCCTCTGTAGTGCCTTGCGGTCGGAGGCCAAGCAGTTGCAATACCAGGCGGTGATGCAACCAGTCAGGATGCTCTCGATGGTGCAGCTGTAGAATTTTTTGAGGATCTGAGGACCCATGCCAAATCTTTTTAGTCTCCTGAGGGGGAATAGGCTTTGTCGTGCCCTCTTCACGACTGTCTTGGTGTGTTTGGACCATGATAATTCGTTGGTGATGTGGACACCAAGGAACTTGAAGCTCTCAACCTGTTCCACTACAGCCCAGTCGATGAGAATGGGGGCGTGCTCAGTCCTCTTTTTTTTCCTGTAGTCCACAATCATCTCCTTTGTCTTGGTCACGTTGAGGGAGAGGTTGTTGTCCTGGCACCACACGGCCAGATCTCTGACCTCCTCCCTATAGGCTGTCTCATCGTTGTCGGTGATCAGGCCTACCACTGTTGTGTCGTAGGCAAACTTAATGATGGTGTTGGAGTCGTGCCTGGC
The DNA here is from genome assembly GCF_020615455.1 of Coregonus clupeaformis. Taxonomy (NCBI): domain Eukaryota; kingdom Metazoa; phylum Chordata; class Actinopteri; order Salmoniformes; family Salmonidae; genus Coregonus; species Coregonus clupeaformis. The sequence goes on from NC_059202.1 coordinate 7,041,707, forward strand.
CATGCAGTCATGGGTGAACAGAGAGTACAGGAGGGGACTGAGCACGCACCCCTGAGGGGCCCCCGTGTTGAGGATCAGTGTGGCAGATGTGTTGTTACCTACCCTTACCACCTGGGGCGGCCCGTCAGGAAGTCCAGGATCCAGTTGCAGAGGGAGGTGTTTAGTCCCAGGATCCTTAGCTTAGTGATGAGCTTAGAGGGCACTATGGTGTTGAATGCTGAGCTGTAGTCAATGAATAGCATTCTCACGTAGGTGTTCCTCTTGTCCAGGTGGGGAAAGGGCAGTGTGGAGTGCAATAGAGATTGCATCATCTGTGGATCTGTTGGGGCGGTATGCAAATTGGAGTGGGTCTAGGGTTTCTGGGATAATGTTGTTGATGTGAGCCATGACCAGCCTTTCAAAGCACTTCATGGCTACAGACGTCAGTGCTACGGGTCGGTAGTCATTTAGGCAGGTTATCTTAGTGTCCTTGGGCATGGGGACTATGGTGGTCTGCTTGAAACATGTTGGTATTACAGACTCAGTCAGGGACGTGTTGAAAATGTCAGTGAAGACACTTGCCAGTTGGTCAGCACATGCTCGGAGTACACGTCCTGGTAATCCATCTGGCCCTGCGGCCTTGTGAATGTTGACCTGTTTAAAGTCTTACTCACATTGGCTACGGCGAGCGTGATCACATAGTCATCCGGAACAGCTGGTGCTCTCATGCATGCTTCAGTGTTGCTTGCCTCGAAGCGAGCATAGAAGTGGTTTAGCTCGTCTGGTAGGCTTGTATCACTGGGCAGCTCGCGGCTGTGCTTCCCTTTGTAGTCTGTAATAGTTTTCAAGCCCTGCCACATCCGACAAGTGTCAGAGCCGGTGTAGTACGATTCAATCTTAGTCCTGTATTGACTCTTTGCCTGTTTGATGGTTCGTCGGAGGGCATAGCGGGATTTCTTATAAGCGTCCGGGATAGAGTCCCGCTCCTTGAAAGCGGCAGCTCTACCCTTTAGCTCAGTGCGGATGTTGCCTGTAATCCATGGCTTCTGGATGGGGTATGTACGTACGGTCACTGTGGGTACGACGTCATCGATGCACTTATTGATGAAACCAGTGACTGATGTGGTGTACTCCTCAATGCTATCTGAAGAATCCCGGAACATGTTCCAGTCTGTGCTAGCAAAACAGTCCTGTAGCTTAGCATCTGCGTCATCTGACCACTTTTTTATTAACCGAGTCACTGGTGCTTCCTGCTTTAGTTTTTGCTTATAAGCAGGAATCAGGAGGATAGAGTTATGGTCAGATTTGCCAAATGGAGGGCGAGGGAGAGCTTTGTAAATAGTGTGGTCTACAGCTTATTGTCACGATCGTTATACGGAGTAGACCAAGGCGCAGCGTGATGAACGAACATATTAAATCTTTATTATCTTTAGTGATAATATGACAACAAAACAATAAACGAAACGTGCAGTCCTACGGTTAACATGGAAACAAACCAAACGGAAACAAGATCCCACAAACACTAAGGGAAACAGACTGTTTAAATATGGCTCCCAATCAGAGACAACCAGCAACAGCTGACACTCGTTGCCTCTGATTGGGAGCCACTCTGGCCAACATAGAAATACACAAACTAGAACTCCCACACAGAACATAAACACATAGAATCTACACACCCTGGCTCAACATATAGAGTCCCCAGAGGCAGGGTGTGACAGTACTTTCCAAAGGCGCGGACTGCGACCGCGCCTCAACAAAACCCAAACAGGGGAGGGCTGGGTGGGCATTCCTCCTCGGAGGCGGTTCCGGCTCCGGGCTTGACCACCATCCTTCAATAATCCACCCGTAGCGCCCCTGGTCCGGTCTGGCCCCGCTGGCTGGAGCTGGACTGGACATCGAAGGAGCGGATTGCTTAAGCTCTGTTGTGGAGCAGCTGACCGGTACCTGATCAGGCACCGGTGACCCAGGCACAGGTTGTGCCGGACTGACGACGCGCACCCCTGGCTTGGTGCGTGGAGCAGGAACGGACCGGACCGGGCTGATGATGCGCACCCCTGGCTTGGTGCGTGGAGCAGCAACGGGCCGGACCGGGCTGACGATACGCACCCCTGGCTTGGTGCGTGGAGCAGGAACGGGCCTAACCAGGCTGACGACTCGCACCCCTGGCTTGGTGCGAGTAGCAGGAACAGGCCGGGCCGGGCTGGCGACGTGCACCGTAGGTTTGGTGCGAGTGGCAGGAACAGGCCGGGCCGGGCTGGCGACGCGCACCGTAGGTTTGGTGCGAGTGGCAGGAACAGGCCGGGCCGGGCTGGCGACGCGCACCGTAGGTTTGGTGCGAGTGGCAGGAACAGGCCGGGCCGGGCTGGCGACGCGCACCGTAGGCTTGGTGCGAGTGGCAGGAACAGGCCGGGCCGGGCTGGCGACGCACACCGTAGGGTTTGGTGCGAGTGGCAGGAACAGGCCGGGCCGGGCTGGCGGCCGCGCACCGTAGGCTTGGTGCGAGTGGCAGGAACAGGCCGGGCCGGGCTGGCGACGCGCACCGTAGGTTTGGTGCGAGTGGCAGGAACAGGCCGTGCCGGGCTGGCGACGCGCACCGTAGGGTTTGGTGCAGTGGCAGGAACAGGCCGGGCCGGGCTGGCGACACGCACCGTAGGCTTGGTGCGAGTGGCAGGAACAAGCCGGGCCGGGCTGGCGACGCACACCGTAGGCTTGGTGCGGGGAGCAGGAACAGGCCGGGCTTGGCTGGCGACGCACACCGTAGGCTTGGTGCGAATGGCAGGAACAGGCCGGGCCGGGCTGGCGACGCGCACCGTAGGCTTGGTGCGAGTGGCAGGAACAAGCCGGGCCGGCGACGCACACCGTAGGCTTGGTGCGGGGAGCAGGAACAGGCCGGGCCGGGCTGGCGACGCGCACCGTAGGCTTGGTGCGAGGGGCAGGAACAGGCCGGGCCGGGCTGGCGACGCACACCGTAGGCTTGGTGCGAGGAGCAGGAACAGGCCGGGCCGGGCTGGCGACGCGCACCATCCACTTAGTGCGGGGAGCAGGAACGGGCCGGACCGGACTGGTGACGCACACCACTTGCTTGGTGTGAGGAGCGGGACTGGGTTTCGTCATAACCCTCCGCTCCCTCAGTTGCCTACCAAGTTCCTCTCGCCGTGCCTCAATTCTCACCCTCTCCCTTATCGCCTCCAATAGCTCCACCCTCTGCACCACTAACTCCTGCTCCCTCTGCGCCAATAGCCCCCTTAACCTGGTGGCCTCCTCACCTAACCTCCTACTACGCCCTGTAGCTGCCTCCTGCTGCCCCGTCGCCCATGCCGTATGCCCCCCCCCTAACATTTTTTTGGGGTTGCCTCTCGTCCGTCCAAAGACGACACTGTTGACGCCGTTGCTCCTCTCTCCGTCGCGCCTCTACCGTCTCACTCCATGGAAGGCGATCCATCCCGGCCTGGATTTCCTCCCAGGTCCAGGACCCCTGCCCGTCCAATATTTGCTCCCACGTCCAGGCTGCCTGCTCCTGGACACGCTGCTTGGTCCTGGTATGGTGGGATCTTCTGTCACGATCGTTATACGGAGTAGACCAAGGCGCAGCGTGATGAACGAACATATTAAATCTTTATTATCTTTAGTGATAATATGACAACAAAACAATAAACGAAACGTGCAGTCCTACGGTTAACATGGAAACAAACCAAACGGAAACAAGATCCCACAAACACTAAGGGAAACAGACTGTTTAAATATGGCTCCCAATCAGAGACAACCAGCAACAGCTGACACTCGTTGCCTCTGATTGGGAGCCACTCTGGCCAACATAGAAATACACAAACTAGAACTCCCACACAGAACATAAACACATAGAATCTACACACCCTGGCTCAACATATAGAGTCCCCAGAGCCAGGGTGTGACACTTATCATAAGATACTCTACCTCAGGCGAGCAAAACCTCGAGACTTCCTTAGTATTTGATTTTGTGCACCAGCTGTTGTTTACAAATATACACAGACCGCCACCCCTTGTCTTACCGGAGTCCGCCGTTCTGTCCTGCCGATGTAGCGTATAGCCTTCTAGCTGAATGTTATCATTGTCGTCGTTCAGCCACGACTCGGTGAAACATAATATATTACAGTTTTTAATGTCCCGTTGGTAGGATAACCGTAATCTTAAATCGTCCACTTTATTTTCAAAAGATTGAACGTTGGCTAATAGGATTGATGGAAGAGGCAGTTTACTCGCTCGCCATCGGATCCTTACAAGGCACCCCGATCTCTGTCCCCAATATCTCCGTCTCTTCCTCACGCGAATGACGGGGATTTGGGCCTTATCGGGTGTCTGTATGATATCCTTCGCGGCCGCCTCGTTGAAGAAAAAATCTTCGTCCAATACGAGGTGAGTAATCGCTGTCCTGATATCCAGAAGCTCTTTTTGGTTATAAGAGACGATGGCAGAAACATTATGTACAAAATAAATTACAAATAACGCGGAAAAACACACATAATAGTACAATTGGTTAGAGGGCTGTAAAACGGCAGCCATCTTCTCCGGCGGTAGGCCTGATCACCGACAACGACGAGACAGCCTATAGGGAGGAGGTCAGAGACCTGGCCATGTGGTGCCAGGACAACAACCTCTCCCGCAACGTGATCAAGACAAAGGAGATGATTGTGGACTACAGGAAAAAGAAGAGGACCGAGCACACCCCCATTCTCATCGACAGGGCTGTAGTGGAGCAGTTTGAGAGCTTCAAGTTCCTTGGTGTCCACATCACCAACAAACTAACATGGTCCAAGCACATCAAGACAGTCGTGAAGAGGGCACGACAAAACCTATTCCCCCTAAGGAGACTGAAAGATTTGGCATGGGTCCTCAGATCCTCAAAAGGTTCTACAGCTGCACCATCGACAGCATCTTGACTGGTTGCATCACTGCCTGGTATGGCAACTGCTCGGCCTCCGATCGCTAGGCACTACAGAGGGTAGTGCGTACGGCCCAGTACATCACTGGGGCCAAGCTTCCTGCCATCCAGGACCTCTATACCAGGCGGTGTCAGAGGAAGGCCCTAAAAATTGTCAAAGACTCCAGCCACCTTAGTCATAGACTGTTCTCTCTGCTACCGCACGGCAAGCGGTACTTTGTGGCAACAGTTTGGGGAAGGCCCTTTCCTGTTTCAGCATGACAATGGCCCCGTGCACAAAGCGAGGTCCATACAGAAATTGTTTGTCAAGATCGGTGTGGAAGAACTTGACTGGCCTGCACAGAGCCCTGACCTCAACCCCATTGAACACCTTTGGGGTGAATTGGAACACCGACTGTGAACCAGGCCTAATTGCCCAACATCAGTGCCCATCCTCATTAATGCTCTTGTGGCTGAATGGACGCAAGTCCCCGCAGCAATGTTCCAACATCTAGTGGAAAGCCTTCCCAGAAGAATGGAGGCTGTTATAGCAGCAAAGGGGGGACCAACTCCATATTAATGCCCATGATTTTGGAATGAGATGTTCGACGAGCATATGTCCACATACTTTTGGACAACTACACTCACTTAAGAAAATGTTTCCCTACAAATTACAAATTAAAACACATCTGTGTGTCAAACACACATATAAAACAAATGATTACTAAAAGTTTAGATAGCTGGCTAGACTAACTACCAATCTGTCACGCCCTGATTTATGGGACTCTTGTATGTTCTGTCAGGGTGTGGAGATCTATGTTATTATTTCTATGTTCACATTCTAGTTATTGTGGTTCTATGTTTGGCCGGGTGTGATTCCCAATCAGAGGCAGCTATCGCTCGTTGTCTCTGATTGGGGATCATACTTAAGTAGCCTGTTTGCAATCCTTAGTTGTGGGATCTTGTTCCGTGTATAGGCTTCACGTTACGTTGTTTTGTTCGTGTGTTTAGTTTATATAATAAACATGTACAGTGAGGGAAAAAAGTATTTGATCCCCTGCTGATTTTGTATGTTTGCCCACTGACAAAGACATGATCAGTCTATAATTTTAATGGTAGGTTTATTTTAACAGTGAGAGACAGAATAACAACAAAAAAATCCTGAAAAACGCATGTCAAAAATGTTATAAATTGATTTGCATTTTAATGAGGGAAATAAGTATTTGAACCCTCTGCAAAACATGACTTAGTACTTGGTGGCAAAACCCTTGTTGGCAATCAGAGGTCAGACGTTTCTTGTAGTTGGCCACCAGGTTTGCACACATCTCAGAAGGGATTTTGTCCCTCTCCTCTTTGCAGATCTTCTCCAAGTCATTAAGGTTTCGAGGCTGACGTTTGGCAACTCAAACCTTCAGCTCCCTCCATAGATTTTCTATGGGATTAAGGTCTGGAGACTGGCTAGGCCACTCCAGGACCTTAATGTGCTTCTTCTTGAGCCACTCCTTGGTTGCATTGGCCGTGTGTTTTGGGTCATTGACATGCTGGAATACCCATCCACGGCCCATTTTCAATGCCCTGGCTGAGGGAAGGAGGTTCTCACCCAAGATTTTACGGTACATGGCCCCGTCCATCGTCCCTTTAATGCGGTGAAGTTGTCCTGTCCCCTTAGCAGAAAAACACCCCCAAAGCATAATGTTTCCACCTTCATGTTTGACGGTGGGGATGGTGGTCTTGGGGTCATTGGCAGCATTCCTCCTCTTCCAAACACGGCTAGTTGAGTTGATGCCAAAGAGCTCGATTTTGGTCTCATCTGACCGCAACACTTTCACCCAGTTCTCCTCTGAATCATTCAGATGTTCATTGGCAAACTTCAGACGGGCCTGTATATGTGCTTTCTTGAGCAGGGGGACCTTGCGGGCGCTGCAGGATTTCAGTCCTTCACGGCGTAATGTGTTACCAATCGGTTTTCTTGGTGACTATGGTCCCAGCTGCCTTGAGATCATTGACAAGATCCTCCCGTGTAGTTCTGGGCTGATTCCTCACCGTTCTCATGATCATTGCAACTCCACGAGGTGAGATCTTGCATGGAGCCCCAGGCCGAGGGAGATTGACAGTTCTTTTGTGTTTCAGTTGGTGCGAATAATCGCACCAACTGTTGTCACCTTCTCACCAAGCTGCTTGGTGATGGTCTTGTAGCCCATTCCAGCCTTGTGTAGGTCTACAATCTTGTCCCTGACATCCTTGGAGAGCTCTTTGGTCTTGGCCATGGTGGAGAATTTGGAATCTGATTGATTGATTGCTTCTGTGGACAGGTGTCTTTTATACAGGTAACAAGCTGAGATTAGGAGCACTCCCTTTAAGAGTGTGCTCCTAATGTCAGCTCGTTACCTGTATAAAAGACACCTGGGAGCCAGAAATCTTTCTGATTGAGATGGGGTCAAATACTTATTTCCCTAATTAAAATGGAAATCAATTTATAACATTTTTTACATGCGTTTTTCAGGATTTTTTTGTTGTTATTCTGTCTCTCACTGTTCAAATAAACACACCATTAAAATTATAGACTGATCATTTCTTTGTCAGTGGGAAAACGTACAAAATCAGCAGGGGATCAAATACTTTTTTCCCTCACTGTATGCATTTCACTCTGCGCCTTGGTCTGACCCGTCCTTCAACGAACGTGACAGAAGATCCCACCAAACACGGACCAAGCAGCGTGCCCAGGAGCAAACACCCTGGACACAGGTGGCGAAGATTTGGTCTTGGGAGGAGATATTTGCGGGGAAAGGACCGTGGGCGAAGGTAGATGCCCAGGCAAGAGAGGAGCAAAGGAAACACAGAAGGCGCCGGCCGAGGAGGAAGCCCGAGAGGCAGCCCCAATAATTTTTGGGGGGTGCTAAAGGGGTGGTCGGGGAGCGAGAGAGAAGAGCCCCGACCACTGCACCCGGTGGGTTTCCAGGTTGAGTCCCTACGACCATGGGAACAAGAGTGGGAACAGTTTTATACTGAGGAGTCGGAGGATGACGACGACGATGAGTTTCTGTTCCCTAACTCGTGGGGGCTCCCGGAGGAGTCCTCACTGGAGGAGGATTGCCGAGAGAGAGAGAAGGATCGGATCTGCAGGGTAAGAGAGGAGGCCACCACATTACGGGGGCTGATAGCGAGAATAGAGCGGGAGAGCTCCATTCAAGAGGAGGCACTGCAGGAGGCTCGTAGGGAGAAAGAGGAAGTAGATGCTGGTTAGGCAACATAAGGAGCGTGGGTTAATTGAGGAACCCATGTATGCGGAGATACGCACTGTATCGCCAGTGCGCATGCACAGCCCAGTGCGTTCGTTGCCAGCGCCCCGCACGTGTCGTGCGAAAGTGGGAAGCCAGCCAGGACGGGTTGTGCCGGCTCAACGCTCCTGGTCTCCAGTGCGCCTCCAAGGTCCAGTATATCCTGCTCCGGTTCTACGCACTGTGTCACCAGTGTACCTCACCAGTCCTGTGCGGCCTGTACCTGCTCCTCGCACCAAGCCAGTGGTGTGTGTCCCCAGACCGGCCCGTGCCTGCTCCCCGCACCAAGCCAGTGGTGTGTGTCCCCAGTCCGGCCCGGCCCGTTCCTGCTCCTCACACCAAGCCAGTGGTGCGTGTCGCCAGTCTGGCCCGGCCCGTTCCTGTTCCTCGCACCAAGCCAGTGGTGCGTGTTCCCAGTCCGGTACGGCCTGTGCCTGCTCCCCGCACCAAGCCAGTGGTGCATGTCGCCAGCCCAGTACGCCCAGTACCTGCTCCCGCACCAAGCCAGTGGTGTGTCCCCAGTCGGCCCGGCCCGTTCCTGCTCCTCGCACCAGACTAGTGGTGCGTATCGCCAGTCCGGCCCGGCCCGTTCCTGTTCCTCGCACCAGGCCAGTGGTGCGTGTCGCCAGGCTCCGGTGTGGAGCAGCTGACCGGTACCTGACCAGGCACCGGTGGAACAAGCACGGGCTGTGCCGGACTGACGACGCACACCACTGGCTTGGTGCGGGGAGCAGGAACAGGCCGGACCGGGCTGACAACGCGCACCACTGGCTTGGTGCGGGGAGCAGGAACGGGCCGGACCGGGCTGGCGACGCGCACCATTGGCTTGGTGTGGGAGCAGGAACAGGCCGGACCGGCTGGCGACGCGCACCATTGGCTTGGTGCGGGAGCAGGAACAGGCCGGACCGGGCTGACGACGCCGCACCACTGGCTTGGTGCGGGAGCAGGAACGGGCCGGGCCGGGCTGGCGACGGCGCACCACAGGCTTGGTGCAGGGGAGCAGGAACAGGCCGGACCGGGCTGGCGACGCGCACCACTGGCTTGGTGTGGGGAACAGGCCGGACCGGGCTGGCGACGCGCACCACTGGCTTGGTGTGGGGAGCAGGAACAGGCCGGACCGGGCTGACGACGCGCACCACTGGCTTGGTGCGGGGAGCAGGAACAGGCCGGACCGGGCTGGCGACGCGCACCACTGGCTTGGTGCGGGGAGCAGGAACAGGCCGGACCGGGCTGGCGACGCGCACCACTGGCTTGGTGTGGGGAACAGGCCGGACCGGGCTGGCGACGCGCACCACTGGCTTGGTGTGGGGAGCAGGAACAGGCCGGACCGGGCTGGCGACGCGCACCACTGGCTTGGTGCGGGGAGCAGGAACAGGCCGGACCGGGCTGGCGACGCGCACCACTGGCTTGGTGCGGGGAGCAGGAACAGGCCGGACCGGGCTGGCGACGCACACCACTGGCTTAGTGCGGGGAGCAGGTACGGGCCTGACCGTACTGGGAACACACACCACTGGCCTTGTGCGGGAATCAGGAACGGGCCGGACCGGACTGGTAACACACCCCAGTACCTCTCGCCGTGCCTCTACACTACCCTTCTCCCTCGTGACCAGTGGCCCCCGTAACCTGGCAGCCTCCTCTGCTAACCTGCCGAACCGCTCTATCGCGGCCTCCCGCTGCCTCGCCGTCCACGGTGTGAGCCCCCCCCTAAAAATTTATTGGTCTTGTCTCTCCCCCGTGCTCAAGGCCTCCATCCCTCTTGCCAGACTCGCACTCATCTCCTCCCAAGTCCATCCTCTCTCCTCGTCACGCTGCTTGATCCAGTCGAGGTGGGATCTTCTGTCACGATCGTCATAATAAGCGGACCAAGGCGCAGCGTGATAAGTGTACATTCTTTTAATGAGTACACACACGAACAAAACAATAAACAATACGTGAAGTCCTAGGGTTAAACACAAACCTTACGGATCAAGATCCCACAATTAACTGTGCCAAAACAGGCTGCCTAAGTATGGTTCCCAATCAGAGACAACGAGAATCAGCTGCCTCTGATTGGGAACCACCCTGGCCAACATAGATCTACACGAACTTGAACAAAACATAGAAAATACAACATAGACAATCCACACCCTGGCTCAACATATAAGAGTCCCCAGAGCCAGGGCGTGACAACGTGACACAATCTAAAAAGGGAAATCGCTAATTGTCAGCTAATTGATTGACTGACATAACGAGATAAACTGTTGATGCACAACCAAATTTCGAAATTGCACCTGGTGTATTCTACTATTCTTACTCTCAATAGTAAGTTGAGAGGGGCCCTAAGTAACCGCTTATGTGGCTTATGCCTGGAGCTGACCCTGAAACAGACCGTTTAAAAAATGCTTGCGATTTCCTCGTATGAGGTGACCTCACATATTTTGGCCGAGATGTCTCATTGGCTAAGTTGCCCAATTAGCTGTTTACTTGTCATGAATATTTATAATGACCAGTATTTGCCCAAACCATTTTGTTGTTACGGTACAGCCACATTTGACATTTTAGTCATTTAGCAGATGCTCTTATCCAGAGCGATTTACAGTTAGTTAGTGCATACATTTTCATACTGGCCCCCGCGGGAATCTAACCCACAACCCTGGTGTTGCAAACGCCATGCTCTACCAACTGAGCTACACGGGGCCACACCATTCAAACACACAAAAGTTGCTTTTTAACATACTTCATTACAATTTTTTTGGGAAGGAAAACAAGTTTACTCATATTGTAATTAATTATACAGAATATTTCAAACAAATCTGGAAACACTGATCAGCTACTTTAAGCTACCTAAACTCCCATTTAAAAAAAACACACACACTTTGTCTAGTTCATCCAGGTAGCTGTCAACGAAGTCCATTGGTTTACCAGGAACTCAGGTCTTCTTACGCTCAGTGACCATGTCAATGGCAATCTGTTTACTGGATTCTACATTTTTAAAGGCCTTCTGGAAGGGCAAGGGAAGATGTCGCAGCATGGGCAGTGCATCATAAAGCTGTGGAGATATTCAAAACACATAACCAATGATCTCCCACCCATATCTGCTTTCAAAATAAAGGGATAGTTAACCCAAATTACATATTGGCTTCCTTACCCTTTAAGAAGTCTATGTACACGTTAAGACAGGAATCCATACTTTGGTTTTGTTTACCTGGCCACTGTCTCCAAATGCTCAGTTTGGATTGGATTTGTACCACAAATGCAAAAGAAAAATACTTTAGGAGACAGTGGCCAGATAAACAAAACCAAAGCATGGATTACTGTCTCACTGTCACGAGAATTCTATCTCTAATACTCAAACTTTGATTAATCCCCAGAGGGTGTAAGACTCTAGTTAAGAATGAATTAAACAAATTGTCCAGTCTGCAAGGGAGAGCGCTCTGGCGCCAAAAACACACACAGCCTTTTTATATGCGTCCACACAAAGGACTTTGCTCCACCCACCTTTAGGCGGCCTGTAAATGTCCACAGTATAGAATATTTAAATAGGACAGTTTCTAAGTCTCCTTTCTCCTGGAATGTCTGTCTCAGCAGTTTCCAACCCCCTTCTCTGTTAGCGGGTTTATTACTACATTATAACTCTAACACAGTTTACACAGTCATACAGTATCGGGGTGGAACAATTTTAGTCATTACCATAAACATACAAATTCATCTATCAATCCACCCTTTGACTAAATGTTTACACTCAGGATAAATGTATTTCCAAGCATGCTCTGGCAATAACCCTTTTTTATCTGGAGTTATCCTGATCGTCATTAATACTATCGTTAGACATTGTACCCAATTTCTTCCTGCGCTCCTGTGTGTTTTCCTTAACCCCTCTCTAATCATACCGTTCATATTAGTATTTTCTTTCTAACTGTATCCAATTAAGTATTTAGTCCTCTCCTCCACCTAGTTATCTTTAATCCTACCATCTACCATCATCCCCCCTGTTGACACATGGCTTTGCCCATGTGTCAATATTGGCACCTCTCTAAACAATCACTTAGTGTCACGTACGTTGTATAAATGGTCGGACCAAGATGCAGCGTGGTATGCGTACATGTTTAATTTAATAAATAAACACTTGACAAAATAACAAAAGCAACTGAACGTGAAGTTCTAAAGGCTAACAGCAACAAGCCTAAGCAGAAACAAGATCCCAGAACATAGGTAGGCAAAATGGCTGCCTAAGTATGATCCCCAATCAGAGACAACGATCGACAGCTGCCTCTGATTGGGAACCACACCCGGCCAACATAGAAATAGATACACTAGAATGTATCCAAATCACACCCTGACCTAACCAAACAGAGAATACAGGTGATCTCTAAGGTCAGGGCGTGACAGTACACCCCTCCCAAAGGTGCGGACTCTGGCCGCAAAAACCTGACTCATTAGGGGAGGGTCTGGGTGGGCATCTAGCCTCGGTGGCGGCTCAGGCTCCGGCTTCGGACGTGACGTAGGCAGTAAACTCTTCTCCCATCCTGCCTCCCCTTTGCACGCCCGGTCCGGTCTGGACCCCGGCGCGATGCTCCCCCTCTCAGTCCTCCCACAATGCACCAAGTCCTGTCTGGACCCTGGTGTGGGAGCCCTCGACCCTGGAGAGGCGTTGACGTCTGGTTCTGGCTCGGCAGTCCTCCCGTGATGCACCAAGTCCTGTCTGGACCCTGGTGTGGGAGGCCCGATCCTGGAGAGGGGTTGACGTCTGCTTCCGGCTCGGACCCTGGTGGAGCAGATGGCTCCGGCATGGAGGAAGAGTAGACGACCGGACCCGGACTGGGCACCGGTGAAGTGGACTACCCCGGCTCTGGTAGGGAGCAGATAACCGGAGCAGGACTAGGCACCGGTGGAGCGGACTGCTCTGGCACTGGAGTGTAGCAGCTGACCGGAGCTGGACTAGGCACCGGTGGAGTGGACTGCTCTGGCACTGGAATGGGCCGTACCGGGCTGGGGACACGCACCACTGGTCTTGTGCGAGGAGCAGGCACAGGCCGTACCGGGCTGGAGACACGCACCACTGGTTTGGTGCGAGGAGCAGGTACGGGCCGTACCGGGCTGGCGACACGCACCACTGGTTTAGTGCGAGGAGCAGGCACGGGCCGTACCGGGCTGGGGACACGCACCACTGGTTTGGTGCGAGGAACAGGTACGGGCCGTACAGGACTGGAGACACGCACCACTGGTTTGGTGCGAGGAGCAGGTACGGGGCATACCGGGCTGGCGACACGCACCACTGGTTTGGTGCGAGGAGCAGGTACGGGCCGTACAGGGCTGGAGACACGCACCACTGGTTTGGTGCAAGGAGCAGGTACGGGGCGTACCGGACTGGAGACACGCACCACTGGGTTGGTGCGAGGAGCAGGTACGGGGCATACCGGGCTGGCGACACGCACCACTGGTTTGGTGCGAGGAGCAGGTACGGGCCGTACAGGACTGGAGACACGCACCACTGGTTTGGTGCGAGGAGCAGGTACGGGGCATACCGGGCTGGCGACACGCGCCACTGGTTTGGTGCGAGGAGCAGGTACGGGCCGTACAGGACTGGAGACACGCACCACTGGTTTGGTGCAAGGAGCAGGTACGGGGCGTACCGCGCTGGCGACACGCACCACTTGTTTGGTGCGAGGAGCAGGTACGGGCCGTACAGGACTGGAGATACGCACTACTGGTTTGGTGCGAGGAGGCCGGTCTGTGAAGGCGCACTGGCGGCACAGTGCGTAAAGCCGGCGCATAGACTGTTGCCTGCATGGTCACACGCTCCTCAAAGCGAGTGCGGGGAGTTGGCTCTCTTTTGAAACCTGGCTCCACCAGCCTCTGCTCTAAGGACTGTTCTCTGCTGCTGGAGGGTTAACTCCTCTCTCAGCTCCTCCTGTTGTCTGGCTAGCTCCTCTCTCCGTGCATCCACTGACTCCTTCTCCCTGTGGGCCTCCTGCAGCGCCTCCCTCTGAAGGGAGCTCTCCTGCTCTCTCTTAGCTAACAGCCCCCGTAAAGTAGTTACCTCCTCTCTCAGAGTGCTGAGCTGCATGTCTTGGAGGGCCTCTATAATAGTGGCCTCCTCTTCCTCCACAGTCAGCCCTTTCAGGTCCTCCTTCTGCTAAGTGTGCCCCCCAAAAAAATTATCTTGGGGCTGCCTCTCGTGCTTCCTTCGCGGTCGGCACCGTCGGCGTCACCGTTGATCCTCTCCTGCCTGCGCTTCTTCCTTCGCCCAGGGTCCTTTACCGGCTAATATCTCCTCCCATGTCCAAAATGTCTTCCCCACCTGTGTCCAGGATGTCTGCTCCTCCTGGCCACGCTGCTTGGTCCGTTGGTGGTGGGATCTTCTGTCACGTACGTTGTATAAATGGTCGGACCAAGGTGCAGCGTGGTATGCGTACATGTTTAATTTAATAAATAAACACTTGACAAAATAACAAAAGCAACTGAACGTGAAGTTCTAAAGGCTAACAGCAACAAGCCAAAACAGAAACAGAAACAAGATCCCACAATATAGGTAGGCAAAATGGCTGCCTAAGTATGATCCCCAATCAGAGACAACGATCGACAGCTGCCTCTGATTGGGAACCACAACCGGCCAACATAGAAATAGATACACTAGAATGTATCCAAATCCCACCCTGACCTAACCAAACAGAGAATACAGGTGATCTCTAAGGTCAGGGCGTGACACTTAGGTAATATTGGTAAATTATCCTTAGTAATACAATCAATCAATCCCTTATCTTGTAAAAACACTCATGTTTAGTTTAAACTCTGTTCAACCCCGGCTCTCCCGGGCTTGACCTGAAGACTGATGGTTGGACATGACAGGTCCATACTTAAATCTTTCAAACATACACACACACAGTGAAATTACCCAATTCAGTTATTTGCCTAGCATCAAAGAATTCTAACTCTATGTTCGTGATTAATCCAGTTTTATCTCATAGTCCACTAAAGAAAATCTACCTCATCAAAAGCTAAGACTGTTTGGGAAGTGAGCAACTTTTCTTTTACCTCTATGAATTGCTCCTCCGCCTCGGAGTTCCAAATGATGTTATCATGGCCTGCCATTGCCTTCCCATAGATAAGATCACTTTATTTACCAGTATGCAGTGCATAATGTGGTACCCAAGCTCTACAATAGTTCATAATTCCCAAAAAGCTCATCATTTGTTTCTTGTTTAATGGTTTTGGCGCTTCAAGTATAGCAGTTTTCCTGGATGAGTTTAACGTTCGCCCCTCCTGAGTTATGGTATGTCCTAAGTAAATCACCTCGCTCTGCCAGAGTTTAAGTTTTCTTTTGCTAACTTTGTCTCCCTGTTCTGCCATAAAGGTCAACAATTGGATTGTATCTTTCTTACATCCCTCTTGAGTGGGATTAGCCAATAGAATATAATCTACCTACATTAACATTTGGCTTCCTTCCTGAGGTTCAAACTTTCCCAAATTCCTGGTTATAGCCTGGTTCTCCCTCTCCGCTCACTACCATGTTATCCCGTACCACATATGCCTTCATACCCCTCTCAGTCGGTGTTTCAGCTACATTCAACTGAGTCATAGCGTCTCTTCCTAGTAGATTAACTGGTCATAAACTTGATATCAGTACAGGTATGCATACTTCTCCTCCTGAATTTTCATGTTGTAAAGTCACAGGAGCTGATAACCGCTCTATAAATTGATGGCCTGAGGCAGAGCGTACTAGGAATTTTCCCCTCCTTTTCTGAACACATGAGTCACAACGTGATTCATGCTTTCAAAAACAAAACACCAACATTGTTTATTAAACCACAATAAAAATGAAATTAAAATGACAAGATTTGATAATATCTCAACTTACTTCTATCCCGTAAAGTAATCCAAGATTAGTACAATTGACTAGCAACAGGTATCCCTCATTCAGGGAAAGCTCTCTCTCTCTTTTGTTATTTTATTGTTCGAATCATGTATATTATTACCAAATTATAAACTTCTTCACACTTTTCACAGTATTATAAATTACCCTCAACTCTGTAAAATAAACTCTTAATGTCCTCCTCTCATGCCTTTAGAATGACCAGTGTAGATGATCAATTCACACTAGAAAGTCAAAACAGAGTTCAGAGGTCATTGAAATCCTTCAAAGAATTGCTCCATTCTATAGTATACTAAACATTACCATCATTCAAAACATTTCATAAATGTTACTTATCCCAAGTGTACATTAAGTCCTCATTACATTTATTCTCATAAGAAATCATGTATACCCAAAACTCAGTCAAAAAATAAAAATACGTCATAGAATTCACTGTGTGTGCTCCTTTAAGACTTATCACCTTTGACCTGTTGAAAACCCCCTAAAATCAAAATAACAACCCTTTATAAACATCATACTAGGTGTGTTGTGTTTTATTTGAAAAACCCAATTGAAAACAACAAACAAAATAGCCAGGCCTTACGTAATGTGGTAGCTCCCTTTTACGACCTAATACTGCCTAACTTCACTAAACTGCTCCCCCTAGCCATGGGCAACATTCCAATGAGATAAGCAAATCCCCTTTCTCCTGGAAGAGAAATTATGCATTTTGTTAACACTCAATTACAATCAGTAATCCAAAGATAGTAAGTACACACAAAACATGATACAGATATACACAGTCCTATCTCATCAATAATCGTTTGTTCCAATCTAATTCCTCATAACTACTCCATAAAAATATTATATAAAATCTCTCAAAAGATGAAAACCACTCAAATTTCACTTAGTATATAATGAGTATGTTTAATTGATTACCCTTAAGATCATATCCTCTTTAAATCTCACAATGATTATTGAACCCCTAAATCTGCTCCATGTGATCCCATATCAAATGATCCATTATCGTTTACTTGATCAACAACATAGGAAAATCTGTTTCCCCTTCTATTGTTCCTGTCACCCCTGTAAATGTCACATTTCAGTCATTAGCCAATACAATCACGTACTCCGCTTAAGTAAGACGTGATATTTTATCCCATGCATCTATTCAAAAATAGTTTGATACGTTGTCTCCTACTCTCCCCTTAACATAATGCTATAGTAGACTTCCATCAATCCTGGAAAAAAACTCCCACTCAGAAGACACTAGATAATACCACGTTTCATTAAGTTCACTACACCTTCTAATATAAACCTATAACCCCTTTCTAGTATTTTAATCATCACAACCTGTTACATAGATGTTTTAAAATATAAACCTATTGTTTAATAACTTCATACTTACAAAAAATGTTTATTTCTTCATCAGCCTAATAGTAACAACTATCTCCTATTGTTCAACGTACAATAAACATATTATCGTTTATAGAATTAATGAACTGTCTGCATAACTCACTGTTGTTTAAACAAACTATATAATGTACTAATAATAATTACCAATTATCAAATAACGTTCCATATTCAACTATCTAGACATGTTCTTCATATCATCCCAATGCGTCCTACATATGTCAATATAGCCCACTTATCACTACTTCCTTTCACCCTCTTACGAAATCGTGTCATTAGTAAATTGTCTCCACAAATCAATACTACCTAATAATATATTTTAATTCACCTAAATAGAAAGAATGATTTTAATACCAATCTTATTAAACAATCCAATTCAACATCAATTCAACATGTCTCATTACCCAATTAACTTATTTACTTTGTAAACCCTCTACAATATCTATTATTCTCTATCGCTAACTTTCCATATAACAGTACTTTAACGGATGACAAATTATTGTAAAGTCAAAACTAACAAAACATCTATTCACCGATATGCAACTTTAATTACTATGTTATACTATTCGCTATGTGCTGGTAAGACAATTCCTTTCACGTAATATTATCAATTCCTCTAGTAATCTAGGTCAATAGCATCAACGCAAAATATTTGCTTTCTGTCCCTACCTGGGCTCAAACCAGGGACCTTCTACCCATATCGACAACATTTACCATCGAAACACCATTACCCGTCGCTCCACAAAATCCGCTATCCTTGCAAAGCAAGTTTAACAACTACTTCCATGTCGCATAGCAAGTTACGTCACCACTCTAAACGTCACTAGTTCGCACCACTAACTAGCTAGCCCTTTCTCCCCAAACATCCAACCCCCTATGACTTCCTTTTCCACAGCAACCATTGATCCTCGTACACCTAACGTAACCCATAATATCCCTTACAACGCTCTCACGTTTCAGCAAGCCCCAATGGTTAACACCCGCAGACAAAAAACATGGACATTCTTCAATTTTTTACTAGTAGACAAAATAAAACACACTCTCAAACAGCGTTCTGCATTTACCTCTATCATAGGGTTTAAAAACTAACGTAACAACATTAACCATCCTAAATTGCTGTAGTAACGTCATGTTTGGTTCAGTTTATCACCAATCCTCCATTATTAGAATACATCAGATCTAAGTAAATATCCTTTCTAAGTAGGCTAGAAGTAACACCAAACACTTGCTGTATTTTACCATCATATATTGAATTCATATCCATATTCAATTCGATAGTCCACATTACAACTCTTTTCTCAGTAGTCTTTAAACTATCAACTCATTCAGCAACACAAAAATAATTATTTTACTCCCCCCACTATTCTTGACAAAAATTCCCTTACTATATTACCTCTGCTCCGAAATGATAGATAGAATCATAATCATATTTTAGTATATTCATATCAACTAAATCATTAGTATTTCTAATTATTCTTTATTGCCACAAGTTAGTTGACCATAATCTAGTTCCAATCGGAACAACAACGTTACTACCTAGACTCTTCCCCTGAGTCATAAAATCCTCCCAGAATCCTATAGACTGGTCACTATTCCCTGAACTAACATCTCACACTATTCTATGACATGCAGTGTTTTTACAAACCCCAAGATATCATTATATCAACTGCTTATTCTCAAAACTTCAGATTAACTCTTACCATATTCACACGACTTTCATATCACATTCACACAATGCTATTTCCCAACACACAATCAATATTCGCACCACCTACAGGAATATTTTATTCTATAATAGTGCCCAAATTTGGAATGTTAACCCTATCAACATTTGACATTTTACTATGGTCAATTTGACCATAATCCTACATTACTTCTACATTTCCCAAATATAATGTCCCCCTGAAAGCTTGACCAAAATTCAATGTGTTGACGTCATATGATCACCCCCGTACACGTGACCTTTTTCTCCAACAAGATTTCTCATATTCAGGGAGTATTTTGTACAATTATTTTATGCCTATTAACAAATTACTAGGTCTTAATGTCTTATACATTTTATCGTATATTCTTTCCTTGAAATAATTAATTATTGCGATTTTTGATGGATCGTTAAGTCTCACACGTATACAACCTTATGATTATTAGTTAACACTACCGGAGTTTGTAAGGCTCCAGTTTCATGAAACGGATAGAGTTACAGCAAATCTACAGTTGTTTATGACTCTTGACTTGTTTAATGTATCTATCTCACATGATGATAATGATCTCCCTTCCTGTTTATATTGTAAAGACTGTATCTTGTACAATCTCAATATTAACTAGTTTATATTACCTTGAGTCAATTGCGGACCCACTTCCTTCCTCTCTTTTGATCTTCACCCTACCCCCCGTTTTATATTTATCCAGAATACTGGCACATGGTTTTCTCTAGATAAACGTCTAAAAACGATGTACCTGATGAATCCCTTTCGGATTATCGACGGATTACTACCCTCACTACAGCAGATTCAAACTGTTAATTTTTTTCTACTGCCGTTTTAAGATATCAATCCCCCCAAAAGCCATGAATAAAAATCACTGACCTTATTCTTGCAGCTGGGACTCAATTTTGGTTAGATATCGTCACAGTTTCTGTTGTTTATCAGTTTCCTACCGGCCTGTAATGAACACTCAATGTCAGAGGCCAGGTCTTAGTCTATACGGATGCTATCATCCGCCCGTGCATGGTTTTCGGTGTCCCCGTAACGACAGAAAACGGATATTGATATCCGGCTTGAAGGACCAATTGTCACGAGAATTCTATCTCTAATACTCAAACTTTGAATAATCCCCAGAGGGTGTAATACTCTAGTTAAGAATGAATTAAACAAATTGTCCAGTCTGCAAGGGATCAGCCATTTTTATTCAATGAGAGCGCTCTGGCGCCAAAAACACACACAGCCTTTTTATATACGTCCACACAAAGGACTTTGCTCCGCCCACCTTTAGGCGGCCTGTACATTTCCACAGTATAGAATATTTAAATAGGACAGTTTCTAAGTCTCCTTTCTCCTGGAATGTCTGTCTCAGCAGTTTCTAACCCCCTTCTCTGTTAGCGGGTTTATTACTACCTTAACACAGTTTACACAGTCATACTGTATCGGGGTGGAACAATTTTAGTCATTACCATAAACATACAAATTCATCTATCACTTACCTTGTCCATAGACTAATTACAGGGTAAGGAAACCATTATGTAATTTTGTAATTTGGGTGAAGTATCCCTTTAAGTCAAGGTCTGACTAACATTAAGTGATAAACCTATTAAAATGGTATAATACCAATGCCCAGGGTCCATTAGTGATCTTCGCATTCTCAGTGAAGATACGAATGAAGACTCAAGAAACTTGTCGTCATATTCATAGCGGGACCCAAATAGTACAAGATAAAGGATATTGAATGAAGATTTATGGAAGATAGTCTGAGTGTCCATGGTTTTCCCTGTACAAAATAAAAATATATAGTAGTAGTTATTATCTATTTATGATAAAATCAGTTAAATGACAAGTATGATACGTTTCTTTACCACAAAGACAGATTAATGTCAATTTTAAATGTTATACTTTCATACCAACACTTTTCTCCAAGGGTGCAATGATGTATGATGTCTCCTCCAGAATCCTCTCCTCCATAGACTGCTTCCCAGACCAAAGTTTCTCAGGGTCATTAGGGCGACGAGACGTTGCACTCTCCAGCATGAGCTGTATTTCGAAATAATGAAACCTGGGGAGGGGTTTTAAAAATCTGACGAGCAGCTTACATTATATGATTTTGAAGAAAATAAAACTATAATCAGCGGGTAGTTTCAGGAGCTCTGCACAGTACATAAAAAATGAATAATTTCTAAATGATTAAATGTGTTTCTGGTTGATTCTAACAATAGTATAGTTTTTGTTGTTATTTCTTTTTCCTTGTGTAGTGGTTGAGCATAAGGTTTTGGGGTCTTCTTGCAAAGTCCAAAGCCTTGGTAACCAGGGCCTCCTTCATAGCTTCAAGCCCATTGAGAATCACAGCTGGCCTTCCACCAATATAAAGACTGAAAACCTTCCCATAGCGCTCTGCCAACTAGTTGGGAAATAGCACATGAGGACACATTGCATACAACACAGTAACACTGTGATTACAAGTGATACAAGATAACATCACCCTTTGATGAAGGAATGACAATGTTTGAAACAAATAATGTAACTGATAGTTACACTGACACTGCTGATTCTTTCATGAGTTGTTATGCTATTTGAGGTATAATAACTGCACCTTCTCCAGGTCTTTCAAAGGATTCCTCAAGCTCAGATGCAGCAGATTCCCAAATATCTGAATGGGTTTTGGACCAGGAGGAAAGTTTGTGGTTCGATTAATCTTCAGGATGAAAAAGAGGAAGCAGATGCCTATCCATAGTAGAACAAACGAGCCCAACATTATCGGCTGTCCTGTTCCACGCTGCACACTGCTCTTTATACATGCGCAGGAGGTTCACACATGGGTGTACAAAGTTTACACTCACACTGGCCATTGTGTACTTAAGTCATTGCCATTGTGGGAGGTACACATGTGGGATCTTAATTTGATCACCCGGTTGCAGGAGAACTTTACTGCAATACAGGAAATGTAAAACTTGTAGTGTATTTGAGGTTTAAAATGGCTTCTGAAGTTTGTAATTTCCACTTTGAAATTTCAGACATGATTTTCCCTTGCGAAAAATGTATAAATCCCTACAAACATGTCTATTAATTATAATCCATATAATAATTCACATTTCCTGTTGCTGCAGGATTATTTTCCTGCTGTAGCAAACTGGCTTAAATTAAAGATCCAACATCTGTAGGCCTATGCTTCTCAGTATGATCCACTTTTGTGAACAACAACAAGAAATCAAAAAGGCCACTGAATTGAAGTTGTGAAAACATACATTATTATCATCCTTGCTATTCTTCATCTATTGATTTCATACCCTTGACTTTCAGTGTGTATGACTGCCATGTACACTCTTACACATAGAAAAAATGGGTTCTTTGCAGATGGATAGGGTTCTACCAATAACTATTTTTATCTGAAAAAACCTTTTTGGGGAGAAAAGGTTCTGTGATGATTCTTTGGAAGGCAAGAGGGATTCTTTGGAAGGCAATATTCTACATAGAACCCTTCTGAATCTAAATACCGGTAGTGTTTTTATTGTAATTGTTTTCACTTTCTTTTAAATAGGGCCTGAGCATTAGTGTTCACCTCACTGTTTAAACTTTAACATCAGGAGTTTGAGTAATCTGATAAGTTTAAAATGATAGGTCTGAGAATGTCTTAAACTGTACCTGGGAATATTTGTGCATGTATCTGGTATACCCTTAATCATTTTACATATACAGTACTGACATAGTTTATATCTTTGTCATGATTTCTGTCTTTACATTTAGTATTTTCTGTGATTTTATTGAGCAGAGAGTAAGAGAATAGAGTATGAGTGAATCAGCAGTGTATGGTATGGTACACTGCAAATTGGCCAGTTGTACCTAGTGATATTTCTTTCAGTGTAACATTTCTAGTGTTGATTCAGCAGTTAAATAAATGTAACACTCGGTGTTGTAAAATAACCCCATGGGTATTAATAACCAGAGTTACATTTTTACATTTTAGTCATTTAGCAGACGCTCTTATCCAGAGCGACTTACAGTTAGTGCATACATTATTATTTTTTTATCAAACCCACAACCCTGGCGTTGCAAACGCCATGCTCTACCAACTGAGCTACATCCCCTGCCGGCCATTCCCTCCCCTACCCTGGACGACGCTGGGCAAATTGTGCACGCCGCCCCATGGGTCTCCCGGTCGCGGCCGGCTACGACAGAGCCTGGATTCGAACCAGGATCTCTAGTGGCACAGCTAGCACTGCGATGCAGTGCCTTAGACCACTGCGCCACTCGGGAGTAGTGTGTGAATGTGTCATTTTTCCTCTGTGTAACAAAAGGGCTGGTGGATGGAGCTCTAGGAGGACGGGCTCATGGTACCAAACACATCAAACACATGGAAACAACGTGTTTGATTCCGTTCCATTGACTCCATTCCAACCATTACAATGAGCCCATCCTCCTATAGCTCCTCCCACCAGCCTCCTCTGTTGTGTAGAGTAAAACACTCAAAACCATGCCCATCATTATCATATTTCCCAGCATGCTCTATTGCAGGTTGATTTTCAGAATAGTTTTTTTCAATTTCTGTTTTTGCATGTACATTGATTAGTTGATTAATCTTATGCTACACAAAGATAAATAACATACATTTTCTAAACTAATCCAACCTGTTAGCAGTTGGATTTATTGCACCTGTTACTAAGATGGTTGTTCCAGATTATTTAGGTAGTCTCATTAACCAATCTTCCCTACCCTGACAGTCATTGAATGCAGGTTGCAAGTGATTAAAAGTTCAAATTGTTGGATATCCTCACTCTGGCTGGAATTTAAAAGGAATTACAGATCACTTTGCTAGCCATCCTAATGTGACTTTCAGTCCTTATATGGCCTGTAAACCAGGAGTTTTAGACCACTGTGTTAGGGTATAACTAGGCTCTCAAAGAAAGGCCTTATGATATACAGTGAGGGAAAAAAGTATTTGATCCCCTGCTGATTTTGTACGTTTGCCCACTGACAAAGACATAATTTTATTTGCAATTTAATGAGGGAAATAAGTATTTGACCCATCTGCAAAACATTACTTAGTACTTGGTGGCAAAACCCTTGTTGGCAATCACAGAGGTCAGATGTTTCTTGTAGTTGGCTACCAGGATTGCACACATCTCAGGAGGGATTTTGTCCCACTCCTCTTTGCAGATCTTCTCCAAGTCATTAAGGTTTCGAGCCTGACGTTTGGCATCTCAAACCTTCAGCTCTCTCCACAGATTTTCTATGAGATTAAGGTCTGGAGACTGGCTAGGCCACTCCAGGACCTTAATGTGCTTCTTCTTGAGCCACTCCTTTGTTGCCTTGACCATGTGTTTTGGGTCATTGTCATGCTGAAATACCATTCCACGACCCATTTTCAATGCCCTGGCTGAGGGAAGGAGGTTCTCACCCAAGATTTACGGTACATGGCGCCGTCCATCGTCCCTTTGATGCGGTGAAGTTGTCCTGTCCCCTTAGCAGAAAAACACCCCCAAAGCATAATGTTTCCACCTCCATGTTTGACGGTGGGGATGGTGTTCTTGGGGTCATAGGCAGCATTCCTTCTCCTCCAAACACGGCGAGTTGAGTTGATGCCATAGAGCTCGATTTTGGTCTCATCTGACCACAACACTTTCACCCAGTTCTCCTCTGAATCATTCAGATCTTCATTGGCAAACTTCAGACGGGCCTGTATATGTGCTTTCTTGAGCAGGGGGACCTTGCGGGCGCTTCAGGATTTCAGTCCTTCACGGCGTATTGTGTTACCAATTGTTTTCTTGGTGACTGTGGTCCCAGCTGCCTTGAGATCATTGACAAGATCCTCCTGTGTAGTTCTGGGCTGATTCCTCACCGTTCTCATGATCATTGCAACTCCACGAGGTGAGATCTTGCATGGAGCCCCAGGCCGAGGGAGATTGACAGTTCTTTTGTGTTTCTTCCATTTGCGAATAATCGCACCAACTGTTGTCACCTTCTCACCAAGCTGCTTGGCGATGGACTTTGTAGCCCATTCCATCCTTGTGTAGGTCTACAATCTTGTCCCTGACATCCTTGGAGAGCTCTTTGGTCTTGGCCATGGTGGAGAGTTTGGAATCTGATTGATTGCTTCTGTGGACAGGTGTCTTTTATACAGGTAACAAGCTGAGATTAGGAGCACTCCCTTTAAGAGTGTGCTCCTAATCTCAGCTCGTTACCTGTATAAAAGACACCTGGGAGCCAGAAATCTTTCTGATTGAGAGGGGGTCAAATACTTATTTCCCTCATTAAAATGCAAATCAATTTATAACATTTTTGACATGCGTTTTTCTGGATTTTTTTGTTGTTATTCTGTCTCTCACTTTTCAAATAAACCTACCATTAAGATTATAGACTGATCATGTCTTTGTCAGTGGGCAAACGTACAAAATCAGCAGGGGATCAAATACTTTTTTCCCTCACTGTATGTAATGTATTGTCATAAAGAGTTTAATTATAAAGGCTAATACAGGTGAAGGATCTTAATTTGAGCCAGTTTGCTAAAGCAGTAAAATAATCCTGCAGCAACAGGAAATGTGAATTATTATGTGAATTATAATTAATGTACATTTTGTTAGGGGTTGATACAGTTTTCGGAAGGGAAAATCAAGTCTGACATTTTTAAGCAGAAATGACAAACTTCAGAAGCCTTTTTAAACCTCAAGTACACTACAAGTTTTACATCCTGCAACATGGTGATCAAATTAAGATCCTACATCTGTAAGGCTGGTGGAACTGTTCATAGATGCTTCTAGGAAAAACCCTTCAAAGATAAAGGGTTCTCGGTAGAGCCCTTAGAGGGTTCTAGGAAAAACCTTTAGACGATAAAGCGTTCTTGGTAGAACCATTTATAGATGGTTCTAGAAATAACCCTTCATAGAGGATTCTAGGTAGAACTATTTACAGAGGGTTCTAGGTAGAGCCCTCTGCAAAGAGTTCTACCTAGCACCAAAAAAGGGTTCCCCTATGCAGGGTTTCCCAGACTCGGTCCTGGGGCCTCCCAGGGGTGCATGTTTTAGCTTTTGCCCTAGCACTACACCGCTGATTCAAATAATCAAAGCTCGATGATGAGCTGATTATTTGAATCAGCTGTCTAGTGTTCGGGCAAAAAACAAAACGTTCACCCCTGGGAGGCCCCAGGACTGAGTTTGGGAAATCCTGCTATGGAGATCAAACTGAAGAACCCTATATGGTTCTACTTAGCACCTTTTTTTCTAAGAGTGTAGGTATTAATACAACCTTATGGTAACACGTTACTTAAAAACCAACAGGTGTTTGCGCTTCATAAGCATATGACCCCTTTATAATGTGGTCCTGGCCTTTGGAACAGCCTTCCGGAGGATCTGAGGACCTCAGAAACTGTAGACCTTTTTAGCCATACTGTCTATTTTATCTCATTCTATATATCTTATTTTCATTTATTTGAATGCATTAGTCTCATGTCCACTGTTATTGTTTTATTGTTTTATAATTTATTGTTCTATTTTATCTCATTCTATATATCTTATTTTCATTTATTTTAATGCATTAGTCTCATGTCCACTGTTATTGTTTTATTGTTTTATTATTTTGTATTTTATTAGGGATCCCTGCCAAGGCAGCAGCTACTCTTCCTGGGGTCCAAACATCTCATTTGTCTCATTTAGAAAATGTAGGACTATTGCATTTTCACACCTTTTATTTTATTCTTTAAGCACTTTGAAATGCATCTCCTGTAAGAAATGTGCTCTATAAATAGTTTCATTTGAGTTTAATCATCTCAAATTGATCCTAATTAAATAGCAGCCATTTTGATCCCTTTTTGAATTAAAGCCGTAACTTGGTCCTTGTCACGCAACCCCATTTACACATTTTCAACTGTATTCAGGTTTTAACACCTATCGTCACGCACAGAAGAACAATGTCTGGATATTGAAATCATGTAATGTTTTAACTTACTTTCAACATTGTAATTATGTCAATATTTACAGGTCTGATAAAAAAATATATCAGGCTAATTAGCAGCTATGTGTAACAGCAAGTTGTTACATTTACATTTACATTTTAGTCATTTAGCAGACGCTCTTATCCAGAGCGACTTACAGGAGCAATTAGGGTTAAGTGCCTTGCTCAAGGGCACATTTACGTCATTTAGCAGACGCTCTTATCCAGAGCGACTCACCAATTGGTGCGTTCACCCTATAGCCAGTGGGATAACCACTTTACAAATTTTTTTTGGGGGGGGTAGAAGGATTACTTTATCCTATCCCAGGTATTCCTTAAAGAGGTGGGGTTTCAAATGTCTCCGGAAGGTGGTGAGTGACTCCGCTGTCCTGGCGTCGTGAGGGAGCTTGTTCCACCATTGGGGTGCCAGAGCAGCGAACAGTTTTGACTGGGCTGAGCGGGAACTATGCTTCCGCAGAGGAAGGGGAGCCAGCAGGCCAGAGGTGGATGAACGCAATGCCCTCGTTTGGGTGTAGGGACTGATCAGAGCCCGAAGGTACAGAGGTGCCGTTCCCCTCACTGCTCCATAGGCAAGCACCATGGTCTTGTAGCGGATGCGAGCTTCAACTGGAAGCCAGTGGAGTGTGCGGAGGAGGGGGTGACGTGAGAGAACTTGGGAAGGTTGAACACCAGACGGGCTGCGGCATTCTGGATGAGTTGTAGGGGGTTTAATGGCACAGGCAGGGAGGCCAGCCAACAGCGAGTTGCAGTAGTCCAGACGGGAGATGACAAGTGCCTGGATTAGGACCTGTGCCGCTTCCTGTGTAAGGCAGGGTCGTACTCTCCGAATGTTGTAGAGCATGAACCTGCAGGAGCGGGTCACCGCCTTGATGTTGGCGGAGAACGACAGGGTGTTGTCCAGGGTCACGCCTAGGCTCTTCGCACTCTGGGAGGAGGACACAGCGGAGTTGTCAACCGTGATGGCGAGATCATGGAGCGGGCTGTCCTTCCCCGGGAGGAAGAGCAGCTCCGTCTTGCCAGGGTTCAGCTTGAGGTGGTGATCCGTCATCCATACTGATATGTCTGCCAGACATGCAGAGATGCGATTCGCCACCTGGTTATCAGAAGGGGGAAAGGAGAAGATTAGTTGTGTATCGTCAGCGTAGCAATGATAGGAGAGGCCATGTGAGGATATGACAGAGCCAAGTGACTTGGTGTATAGGGAGAAAAGGAGAGGGCCTAGAACTGAACCCTGGGGGACACCAGTGGTGAGAGCACGTGGTGCGGAGACAGCTTCCGCCACGCCACTTGGTAGGAGCGACCGGTCAGGTAGGACGCAATCCAGGAGTGAGCCGCGCCAGAGATGCCCAGCTCGGAGAGGGTGGAGAGGAGGATCTGATGGTTCACAGTATCAAAGGCAGCAGACAGGTCTAGAAGGACAAGAGCAGAGGAGAGAGAGTTAGCTTTAGCAGTGCGGAGAGCCTCCGTGACACAGAGAAGAGCAGTCTCAGTTGAATGACCAGTCCTGAAACCTGACTGGTTTGGATCAAGAAGGTCATTCTGAGAGAGATAGCAAGAGAGTTGGCTAAAGACGGCACGCTCAATAGTTTTGGAAAGAAAAGAAAGAAGGGATACTGGTCTGTAGTTGTTGACATCAGTGGGATCGAGTGTTGGTTTCTTGAGAAGGGGAGCAACTCTCGCTCTCTTGAAGACGGAAGGGACATGGCCAGCGGTCAAGGATGAGTTGATCAGCGAGGTGAGGTAGGGGGAGAAGGTCACCGGAGATGGTCTGGAGAAGAGAGGAAGGGATGGGGTCAAGCGGGCAGGTTGTTGGGCGGCCTGCAGTCACAAGTCGCAGGATTTTATCTGGAGAGAGAGGGGAGAAAGAAGTCAAAGCATAGGGTAGGGCAGTGTGAGTAGGACCAGCAGTGTCATTAGACTTAACAAACGAGGATCGAATGTCGTCAACCTTCTTTTCAAAGTGGTTGACGAAGTCATCCACAGAGAGAGAGGAGGGGGGGCGGGGGGGGAGGATTCAGGAGGGAGGAAAATGTGGCAAAGAGCTTCCTAGGGTTAGAGGCAGATGCTTGGAATTTAGAGTGGTAGAAAGTGGCCTTAGCAGCAGAAACAGATGAAGAAAATGTAGAGAGGAGGGAGTGAAAAGATGCCAGGTCGGCAGGGAGTTTAGTTTTCTTCCATTTCCGCTCCGCTGCCTGGAGCTCTGTTCTGTGAGCTCGCAATGAGTCATCAAGCCACGGAGCTGGAGGGGAGGACCGAGCCGGCCGGGAGGATAGGGGACACAGAGAGTCAAAGGATGCAGAAAGGGAGGAGAGGAGGGTTGAGGAGGCAGAATCAGGAGATTGGAGGGAGAAGGATTGAGCAGAGGGAAGAGATGATAGGATGGAAGAGGAGAGAGTAGTGGGAGAGAGAGAGCGAAGGTTGCGGCGGCGCATTACCATCTGTGTAGGGGCAGAGTGAGTAGTGTGGGAGGAGAGCGAGAGAGAAAAGGAAACAAAGTAGTGGTCGGAGACATGGAGGGGAATTGCAGTGAGATTAGTAGAAGAGCAGCATCTAGTAAAGATGAGGTCAAGCGTATTGCCTGCCTTGTGAGTAGGGGGGGACGGTGAGAGGGTGAGGTCAAAAGAGGAGAGAAGTGGAAAGAAGGAGGCAGAGAGAAATGAGTCAAATGTGGACATAGGGAGGTTGAAATCCCCCAAAACTGTGAGGGGTGAGCCATCCTCAGGAAAGGAACTTATCAAGGCGTCAAGCTCATTGATGAACTCTCCAAGGGAACCTGGAGGGCGATAGATGACAAGGATATTAAGCTTAAATGGGCTAGTGACTGTGACAGCATGGAATTCAAATGAGGAGATAGACAGATGGGTTAGGGGAAAAATTGAGAATGTCCACTTGGGAGAGATGAGGATTCCTGTGCCACCACCCCTCTGACCAGATGCTCTCGGGGTATGCGAGAACACATGGTCAGACGAGGAGAGAGCAGTAGGAGTAGCAGTGTTTTCAGTGGTAATCCATGTTTCCGTCAGCGCCAGGAAGTCGAGGGACTGGAGATTAGCATAGGCTGGGATGAAGTCAGCTTTGTTGGCAGCAGAACGGCAGTTCCAGAGGCTGCCTGAGACCTGGAACTCCAGGTGTGGGGTGCGTGCAGGGACCACCAGGTTAGAGAGGCAGCAGCCACGCGGTGTGGGGCGTTTGTGTAGCCTGTGCAGAGAGGAGAGAACAGGGATAGGCAGAGGCATAGTTGACAGGCTGTAGCAAATGGCTACAATAATGCAGAGGAGATCGGAATGAAATGAACTAAACATCTGGGACAGTAGAGAGCAGGGCCTCCCTCACCAAAAACTTCTACTTCTAACAACTATAATTGTTTCACTGAACCACCCGAACAAAAACTCTACCAACTTCCACCTTTAGAAATCAGAATTGTTGTGAACCACAGCGGTTCAATGTTTAAAGGAATAGACTCAACCCACTTTATTCAGCTAGCTAACTATGACACCATAGCTAACTAGCATGCTAGCATCCAAAAACACACAGTTTAGCGCCAACACTTGGTCACAACAAACCACCAATAGTGTGTGAAAGGTGCTGTATAGATAAAGTACATTGCAGTACAATATCTCACATTACATTTTTTATTTAGAATTCATCAAGCCACAGATTCCCACAATAAGTTTTGAAAGTACTATCCAGTAAAACTGGTACTGAATGCCTATAACATCAGATATCCCTGTAGCGTTCACTAGTGAGTTTTCCCCATCAAGGGTGTGTGTAATGAGTCCTATATTACATATTCACATAAGCAAATTGTGACAAATTAAAAACAAAAATGTGTTAAGCACAAATACATATAGATAGTTGAATATTATATTATATTACAATATTACACCAATCCTATTTGATCTCTGTCTAGAATATCTTCCCCCTAACTAGTTCCCTCTCAGTCTTACACCCAGTCTGTAGGGTTTGGGGGACAGGGTTACACCAAACACAGGGGTGTAGTCAGGTTCCCCTGCATCCTCAGGCCAGACAAACTTGAAGTGTCGCAGCAGAGTTACCATGATCAGGAAGAGCTCCATGCGAGCGAGTCCTTCTCCAAGACACATTCTAGGCCCTGCAACAACAACAAACTGTATGAGCCCTTTATGTATTATGATGTCAACAACAGCAGTGATGCACTTTGAGTTGCTCTATCCCTCACCTGCAGAGAACGGCATAAAGGCCTCAGGCTTCTTAAACTCGCCCTGCTCGTTCAGGAAGTTTAAGGGGTTGAACTCATGGGGGTACTTCCACTGACCCTCTTCAGACAGCACAGAGGTGAGGTTTGGAATGATCAAAGTTCCCTGCAAGTAAGAAACAGAGAAAGAGAGAGAGAGAGAGAGAGAGAGAGAGAGAGAGAGAGAGAGAGAGAGAGAGAGAGAGAGAGAGAGAGAGAGAGAGAGAGAGAGAGAATATGAGACATATCAAAGTGGAGAAGAAATAAGGAACATTATGTTAGAGATTTTGAAATGAGAAGACAAGACATTTTAGATGTATTGCTGCTTCTCACCTTTGGGATACTGTAGCCCATCACCTCAGTGTGTCTGGTGGTGCTATGAAACACACTGAGGGGGACAGTACTGGCGATGCGCTGACTCTCGTGGGTAACTGCCTGAGTGTAAGGCATCCTGTGTCTGTCCTCAAAAGATGCGTGTTCTTTCCCCTCCAGAACTGTGTCAATTTCCTGCTGACATCTCTCTGAGAAGACCAAAGGGAAGGGATGTTGGCAAAAAAGGGCTGAAGTCAAAAGGGCTTATCAACATTGCCTGACACCTTTTTTCTTGAGGAATAATCTACAACTGCTACAACTGTAGTAGTAGAAAGATACTTTTTCAATGTCAGCATTAGAAAATAAAGCAAACAGACCCTGAATCTCTGGGTGGGTCATGAGGTATAGAAAAGCAGTGAGCAGTGTGTTGGAGGTGGTGTCTGTTCCAGCAAAGTGCAAGTCCAGGATGTACATTATGAGTTGGGCCTCTGAAAAAGAAGATCCATCATCTCCTCTCTAGTGGGGAGAGTACAGCAGTGTCAGACTAAAACTGTGATGATTTTGAAGGCACTGTACTAACTAGTCATAATGATAGATGATGTGGTCTAACCCTCTCATCTAAACACTTAAACTCCCATAAATAAAATGAACACACTTTTTCTAGTTCATCCAGGTAGCAGTCAATGAAGTCCCTTGGCTCCCCAGGAATCCTGGTTTCCTTATGCTGAGTGACTAGTCCAAGAGACATCTGTTTGCAACAAATTACATTTTGAAAGGCCTTCTGGAATGGCAAGGGAAGGTGTCGGAGCATGGGCACTGTGTCATAAAGCTGTGGAGAAAGACCAAGTAATGAGTCAGAACTACTATTGAACCAACCATTCGTTATGCTTCCATTAACTTGTCCAGTGATTTTTTTGTCGAGATTTGGAAAGTTCGCATAACAATAAATAGATGTGACAATTGCCTGCTAGGGTGCGTTTCCATTTAACTATCTTGTGTTGATGAAAACAGCTGGACGTAATGACGTCACACCAACACCAAAAAAATATATATACAGTGTCTAATAAAAATGTAGTGGTTGAAGTTTCCATTACCCATTTAGGCAAATTGCGCATTAATAACTTGCCAACAGCCTGTAAGACCTCCCACCTTTCTATTTCATGTCTCAGTTAGCCCACGAAAGCCAGCATGGATAATAATTATCATGTGCCAACGTATCGCCATGGTCCGTGCCATGGTGAAACTTGCACTCCTGTAGATCTGAAATAATTGGATGGTGAATCTTGCCAGCTAACCAGAAAAGCAAGGCGAAGCAATTCAGGCATTTTTGAAAGTCAGGACAATTCTTGTCCTGCAAAGAAACATTATTTGTATATTTGAAAAAATTGATTTTGCAAGACGTAGGCATTTAGAATTAAATGTGAAGTGGAGCTTTAGTTTTATTATAAAAACACAATTTCCATCATCATTTGTCGCAATATATAAAGTTAGACAAAATAAAAATCCACCTGTCGAATGGTAAAAATGTTGTCGATCTTTAGAAAATGTCTCATATCTGCCGTTTCCATTACACGCCACAATGATTTTATGTGCCACATTGCTTTTTTAGAATAAATCTGGGTCAATGGAAACCTGCCTAATGATCTACCATCCATATCTGCTTTCAAACCAAAAGGTGTGATTTACAGGAAGCAATGTAATTAACATTGTTCTATGGTGTTTTATGTAAGTATACAGTTACCAAAAAGCTGTAATTATGTATAATACCATAGCCCAGGGTCCATTGGTGATCTTTGCAATCTCAGTGTAGAGCTTCACGAAGGTCTTAAGAAACTCATCGTTATAGTCATAACGTGACCCAAAGAGGACAAGGCAGATGATATTGGATGCAGCATTGTGGAAGAGAACCTGAGGGTTCATGGATTTTCCTGTGGAAAAATAACAATATTACTTTGATAAGAGATTTCTTTGTTCTCTTTAACGTTGAGCAAGAGGGTCATCTGTATAAGGACATCTGTTAAATGGCTATGTTACGTTCCTACAAAACAAAACACAATTTTCTATGTTCCACTTTCGTACCAACGCTTTTCGCCAAGGGTGCAATGATGTGCGATATCTCCCCCAGAATCCTCTCCTCCATGGACTGCTTCCCCAGACCAAAGTTTTTCAGGGTCATCAGGGCGAAGCGACGATGCTCTTTCCAGCTGGAGCCATAGTCCATAAGAATGACACCTGGGATAGTTTATTACAATTGGTCAGTATTTATTGACATATCAATCAAATGATAGTTACGTTCTTAAGTGGAAAAAACAGGAATATAAAGAAAAGGTTGTTTCAGAACAGAGCTCTTCACAGTAATAGATTGAAGTGTTTTCTTGTTGATATCAATAATGTCCTGTACTGTATATTTGGATACTATTACCTTTTCCTTCTGTGATGTGGTTGACCATAAGGTCTTGGGGTCTTCCTGCAAAATCTGCAGCCCTGGTAACCAGGGCCTCCTTCATAGCTTCAAGCCCATTGAGAATCACAGCTGGCCTTCCACCAATATAAAGACTGAAAACATTCCCATAGCGCTTTGCCAACTACGGAAATGAACATATTAAAGGATTGGCTCACTATTTTTAAACCAAATCTTTATTTTTGATGTAAATGGCATGTTATAGAAGGGTCCAGACACGTTTTTAGTAATTTCATTTGGTTTTGAGAAACTATCCCCACCTGAAATAGACCTTCGTCATTGCTCGTTCTGCAGTATGGGAGCTATGGGAAAACATTAACTGTGAATTGCGTAATTCCGAACTTTATCCACAACGTTATATTCCATTTGTGCGACTCAGCTGCTTCACTATACTGAGAGCTTTGTCGTTTCTAAAAGGACGTATTTGGGTGATTTTGGAGCCTTTGTTAATGTTTTCCATAGCCCCCATACTGCAGAACGAGCAATGAGTTAGTCTATTTTGGGTGTGGATAGTTCCCCTGCTGAAAAAAATGTATCTGGACCCTTCTATAACATGCCATTTACATCAAAAATGTTGATTTGGTTTTAAAAAATTGTGAACCAACACTTTAAGTATATTGAAGGTGCATAGTGTTGCAGTTGCATAGTGCACCTTTAAAGGCTATTTTCCTAATGGAATTGTTGAATTGAGTAAAACTGATCCAATCAGCAATGTATGGCCTTGAGATTACAGACAACATAAACTGTATACACAGCCCCACTTATTACGCAATTATAGACCTATGTGCAAAGGTTGCTTTGATAAAACTATTTGATAGATGATATATTCATATTGCAAAAAGGAATTATGGATTTCATCTGAAACATCCAAGTAATGCTTATTGATTCTTCATGAGAGCTAAAATAGCATAATAGAGTTTTATACAAGGCTTACCTTCTCCAGGTCTTTCATAGGATTCCCCAAGCTCAGATGCAGCAGATTCCCAAATATTGGAATGGGTTGTGGACCAGGAGGAAAGTTTTGGGGTCTATTAAACTTCAGGAAGAAGAATAAGAGGAGACAGATACATATCCACAGCAGAACGAACGAGCCCAACATACTTGTTGTTCAGTTCCAACTACTGCAGTGACCGCACTTTGCTCTACTCTTCTCCAAAGCTATATAGACATGCGCGTACACGCATGCGCGTCGGCGTCCGAAGTATACACATGCATTTGCACCAAAAACAAGTTTTGTTGTATAGACTTCTCTATTTCTCACACAGTCATTGACACTAACTAGGTTTCCATCCAATTGTCGACAGATTTTCATGCAAATATTTTAAAATATGCACATTTTCCCACCAGTGGTGTTTCCACCCAATGGATTTGTTGCAGATAAAAATCAGTGCGTGATGACGTGGTGCACACAACATTTACTTTTTCGCTTAAGTTTTCATGTACCGAATAAAATCTAAAGTTCAATCTGTTTCCATCACATTTTCAACTCTACCGATAGTTGTCACAAAAACTGTTGTGTTGAATAGCAAATGTGCCTACTCTGGTCTTGGCATGTGCGCTCTAGCCAACAGTTTGCAGATAGAGTGCAGGTAGGCTAGTCTACATGATGAGATTATTATGGATAAAAGCGAGAATCTTTTTATTTGTCAAACGGCAGTCAAGCATCAATCATCATGTCACCAGAATAAGACCTTCGATATTTATTGGAAAAGGAGCATCAAGATCACCTTACACTTTCACCACCCTGTGAAGTTTATCATATTTTATTAGACTAATAAACCGCATGGTTTCCAGAGTCATAGTGGGAGGACCACACACCATATTATCGCGACTCCAAGTCTAAAAGAAATTGGAGATAATGTCTAGATACTTTTGACTATGGAGATCAAGTTTATAAATTGTCTGGCTGGGCTGATGAAACATTGGATTGCGCAGTGAGATGGAACAGAGTAAATAGGCATTTCAATTTGTGGAATAGACACCGGCTGGAATGCGGACCCCCACCCTTTGTATAATATATCAATATTTGCGCATAAAGGCATAGAACTATGGTCTAATTTATCAGCTGTGGTGAGGTAATATTAAATATTGCAAAATGTTTTAATAGAAACAGTTGACTTTCTTGTCAAGTACATCAATTACATTTTACAGTGTAGGTTTTTCAAAGTAGCTAATCTTTTGCAGACAGCCCCTTGGCTTCAGTTTCACTAACCAATTAAACCAACCATCCCACCATACCTCGCGTGTGCAACGGCTTCTGACTTTATGCTCATTTAAATATTTTGTAGGCCTGTTCTGGATTAATAGATCAAGAATCTGGACCGGACAATATTGGATTCTCCTACCATTACCGTGCAAAGCAGTTTATATAGTCAAACAAAGCACAGCTGTCACGGTTTCGGCCGAGGCTGCTCCTCCTCCTGGTTCGGGCAGGCTTCGGCGGTCGTCGTCCCCGGAGTACTAGCTGCCACCGATCTATGTTTCATGTTCGTTTGGTTTGGTCTTAATGTTGTACACCTGTGTCTATTTAGTTCTCGTTGTGTGTGTCTGTGTTTGTGTGTGATTGCGCTTCTGTTACGTGTTGGAGCTACTATTTCCCTCCAGTGTTTTGGAGTGGTTACTTTGCACATGTTTTGTGCGCCGTTTATTTTGTCGCCTGTGTGCGCCTTGTATTCGCCTTCAGGCTTATTGTGCTTTTGTTTTGTGTGAATTTTGCGCTAAAGCCTTTGGACTGAGCCTCTGCGTCCTGCGCCTGATTCATACACCACACCCACCTTCAGCACCCTATGACAGAATCACACACCATAATGGAATCAGCAGGATCGGCAGAGACGCCTGTGTCGCTCGAGGAGCATATCCGTGGGCAAGATGGCCAGATTAGACAACTGGAGACCGCTCTACAGGAGGTAATCTACACCTTGCACCGATGGGAGGCCAGCCGGGTACCCATACCTCCACCTACCCTGCCCACCCCATTGGTCGGTCCACCAGTCCTAGGTTCGGAACCCAGGGGGATTCGGCTCTCGCTCCCGAGGGCGTATGACGGAACAGCTGCCGGGTGTCAGGGGTTCCTCCTGCAGGTGGAGCTCTACCTGGCCACTGTACACCCGGTGCCCTCGGGACACGAGAGCGTTTCCGCCCTCATCTCCTGTCTCACGGGCAAGGCGTTGGAGTGGGCTAACGCCGAGTGGGAGGAGAATGGACGCCAACACCATTACCTACGCAGAGTTCTCCCGCCGCTTCAAGGCCGTGTTCGACCATCCACCGGAGGGCAAAGCGGCGGGGAGCGTCTAGTCCATTTGAGACAGGGGAGGGAGGAGCGCGCAGGCGTTCGCTCTAGAGTACCGGACTCTAGCGGCGGATGCAGGGTGGAATGAACGGGCTCTCATCGACCATTTTCGATGTAGCCTACGAGAGGACGTTCAACGTGAGTTGGCCTGCAGGGATACCCATCTTACCTTCGACCAGTTGGTCGATATGTCCATCCATCTGGACACCCTGCTGGCCACCCGTGGACGTCCCGAGGGGAGTCCGTCCATTCCGCCCTCCGGCGCCTCCGAGCCGAGCCCTAT
Source organism: Coregonus clupeaformis (assembly GCF_020615455.1). Taxonomy (NCBI): domain Eukaryota; kingdom Metazoa; phylum Chordata; class Actinopteri; order Salmoniformes; family Salmonidae; genus Coregonus; species Coregonus clupeaformis. Next base: position 7,079,313 of record NC_059202.1, read on the forward strand.
GGAGCTCGGGGGTGCCGGCGCTGGAGAACGGAGTAGGAGGAGCCCGAGGGGGCCTGTCTCCTGCACCAAGTGCGGTCGTGGAGGGCACACTGCGGCCAGGTGCTGGGGAGGGTTCTCCGGGGGAGAAGACGACAGGCCACGCACTGGGGGGGCCTCCCAGGTGAGTAGACGTCCCACTTACCCAGAGCTTTCTGTTGCGCACTTTTGTATACCTGTTTGTTTTCCACAGGTTGCACCTCATTCCCAGCATAAGGCGCTCGTAGATTCAGGCGCAGCTGGGAATTTTGTTGATCTGAAGTTTTGTTTTGAGTTAGGGATCCCTCTCCTACCTGTTGACAAACCTTTTCCCGTTCATGCCTTAGATAGCCGCCCGTTGGGGTCGGGGTTGATCAGGGAGATCACAGCGCCACTTCGGATGTGTGCGCAGGGGGGTCATGAGGAGACTATACAGCTGTATCTGATCGACTCTCCTGCGTACCCAGTGGTGCTGGGGATTCCCTGGTTAAGCACCCACAACCCTGCTATTTCGTGGCAACAGAGGGCTCTCGATGGGTGGTCTGCTCAGTGCGAGGGGCGATGTCTGGGTGTTTCCGTGGGGGCGACTTCGGTGGAGAGTCCAAACCAAGTGCCCGCACTGCACATTCCGCCTGAATATGGGGATTTAGCTCTCGTGTTTAGCAAAACTAGGGCGACGCAGTTGCCTCCTCATAGACAGGGGGATTGTGCGATTGATCTCCAGGCAGGAGCAGCGCTCCCACGGAGCCATGTGTATCCTTTGTCTCAAGAGGAGAGAAAAGCTATGGAGACTTACATAGCCGAATCTTTGAGACAGGGATACATTCGGCCCTCCACTTCTCCCGCCTCCTCAAGCTTCTTTTTGTGAAAAAGAAAGATGGAGGGTTGCGCCCGTGCATTGATTACCGTGGTCTCAATCAGATTACTGTGAAATACAGTTATCCACTCCCTCTGATTGCGACCATGACGGGGTCATTGCATGGAGCGCGGTTTTTCACAAAACTGGATCTCAGGAGCGCGTATAACTTGGTGCGCATTAGGGAGGGTGACGAATGGAAGACAGCGTTTAGTACCACGTCAGGTCATTTCGAATATCTCGTCATGCCATATGGGTTGATGAATGCTCCATCAGTCTTCCAATCCTTCGTAGATGAAATTTTCCGGGATATGCAGGGACAAGGGGTGGTCGTGTACATTGATGACATTCTGGTGTACTCGTCTACCCGAGCCGAGCATATAACCCTGGTGCGTCGTGTATTGAGGAGGCTGTTGGAACACGACCTATATGTCAAGGCAGAGAAATGTCTGTTTTTCCAGGAGTCGGTCTCCTTTTTGGGTTATCGGTTGTCCGCGTCAGGGGTGAGAATGGAGGTGGATCGTGTGTCCGCTGTGCGTAATTGGCAAACCCCAACTACTGTAAAAGAGGTGCAGCAGTTTTTGGGCTTTGCGAATTACTACCGGAGGTTTATCCGGGGTTTTGGACAGGTGGCAGCTCCCATCACGTCCCTTCTGAAGGGGGGTCCGGTGCGACTGCAGTGGTCAGCCGATGCGGACAGGGCCTTTAGGAGACTGAAGGACCTGTTTACGTCGGCTCCGGTGCTGGCGCATCCGGATCCCGCATTACCCTTTCAGGTTGAGGTAGACGCGTCTGAGGCTGGTATAGGGGCCGTTCTCTCTCAACGGTCCGGCACGCCACCTAAACTCCGCCCCTGTGCTTTTTACTCTAAGAAGCTCAGCCCGGCGGAGCGTAACTATGACGTTGGGGACAGGGAGCTGTTAGCTGTAGTTCAAGCCCTTAAGGTGTGGAGGCATTGGCTTGAGGGGGCTCAACACCCTTTCCTCATTTTGACTGACCATCGGAACCTGGAGTACATCCGGGCAGCGAGGAGACTGAACCCTCGCCAGGCTCGATGGAGTATGTTTCTCACCAGGTTCGTATTTAAAATCACGTACATCCCTGGGTCCCAGAATGGTAAGGCAGATGCGCTGTCCCGGCGGTATGACACGGAGGAGAGGTCCGTTGAGCCCACTCCCATACTACCGGAGTCTTTCCTTGTGGCACCGGTGGTGTGGGAGGTCGATGCCGAAATCGAGCGAGCGTTGCGCATCGACCCCAGCCCTCCACAGTGTCCTGAGGGTCGGAAGTACGTTCCGCTCGAGATTCGGGATCGACTCATTTACTGGGCTCACACGTCACCCTCCTCTGGACATCCGGGTATCGGCCGGACAGTGCATTGCCTTAGCACTAAATACTGGTGGCCCACTTTGGCTAGGGATGTGAGGGTTTATGTCTCCTCCTGCTCGGTGTGCGCCCAGTGTAAGGCGCCCGACATCTGCCCAGGGGTAAGTTACAGCCCCTACCCGTTCCACAACGACCATGGTCCCACCTCTCGGTGGATTTTGTAACAGACCTTCCCCTCTCTCAGGGGAATACCACCATCCTGGTCGTTGTGGACCGGTTCTCTAAGGCCTGTCGTCTTCTCCCTATGTCGGGTCTTCCTACTGCCCTACAGACTGCTGAGGCCCTATTTACCCACGTCTTCCGGCATACGGGGTCCCCGAGGATATAGTGTCTGATCGAGGCCCCCAGTTTACCTCCCCGGGTGTGGAGAGCGTTTATGGAGCGTTTGGGGGTCTCGGTTAGCCTTACCTCGGGGTACCACCCGGAGAGTAACGGGCAGGTAGAACGTGTCAACCAGGATGTGGGTAGGTTTCTGAGGTCGTATTGCCAGGACCGGCCTGAGGAGTGGGCGCGTTACATTCCCTGGGCCGAGATGGCCCAGAATTCTCTCCGCCACTCCTCTACCAACCTAACCCCTTTCCAATGTGTATTAGGTTACCAGCCGGTTCTGGCACCGTGGCAGCAGAGCCAGATCGAGGCCCCTGCGGTGGATGATTGGATGAGGCGCTCGGAAGAGACGTGGAACGCTGCCCACGTCCACCTGCAGCGGGCCGTCCGTCGTCACAAGGCGAGCGCCGATCTCCACCGCAGTGAGGGGCCGGTGTACGCACCCCGGAGATCGAGTCTGGCTCTCTACCAGAAACCTACCCCTCCGCCTGCCCTGCCGGAAGCTGGGTCGGCGGTTTGTGGGGCCCTTTAAAGTCCTGGGAAGATTGAACGAGGTGTGTTATAAGTTACATCTACCTGTTGAATATAAGAATATTAACCCCTCGTTCCATGTGTCTCTTCTCAGGCCGGTGGTAGCTGGTCCACTCCAGGACAATGAGATAGGAGAGACTCCTCCGCCCCCATTGGACATCGAGGGGGCTCCGACGTACACCGTTCGGTCCATCTTGGACTCCAGACGCCGGATGGGGGGTCTCCAGTATCTCGTGGAGTGGGAGGGGTACGGCCCGGAGGAGCGGTGCTGGGTGCCGTGGAGGGACATCCTAGACCCATCTCTCCTGTCGGAGTTCCACCGGGACCATCCCGCGCGCCCTGCTCCGCGTCCTCCTGGTCGTCCCCGAGGCCGGGGTCGGCGCACGGCTGGAGCCGCGCGTCAAGGGGGGTACTGTCACGGTTTCGGCCGAGGCTGCTCCTCCTCCTGGTTCGGGCAGGCTTCGCGGTCGTCGTCCCCGAGTACTAGCTGCCACCGATCTATGTTTCATGTTCGTTTGGTTTGGTCTTAATGTTGTACACCTGTGTCTATTTAGTTCTCGTTGTGTGTGTCTGTGTTTGTGTGTGATTGCGCTTCTGTTACGTGTTGGAGCTACTATTTCCCTCCAGTGTTTTGGAGTGGTTACTTTGCACATGTTTTGTGCGCCGTTTATTTTGTCGCCTGTGTGCGCCTTGTATTCGCCTTCAGGCTTATTGTGCTTTTGTTTTGTGTGAATTTTGCACTAAAGCCTTTGGACTGAGCCTCTGCGTCCTGCGCCTGATTCATACACCACACCCACCTTCAGCACCCTATGACAACAGCGAGTGAAAGGGGCTACCTGCTGTAGCTAGCTAATGTTGTGCTCAGTCTCCTCCTGTACTCCCTGTTCACTCATGACTGCATGGCCAGGCACGACTCCATCACCATCATTAAGTTTGCCAATGACACAACAGTGGTAGGCCTGATCACCGACAACGACGAGACAGCCTATAGGGAGGAGGTCAGAGACCTGGCCATGTGGTGCCAGGACAACAACCCCTCCCGCAACGTGATCAAGACAAAGGAGATGATTGTGGACTACAGGAAAAAGAAGAGGACCGAGCACACCCCCATTCTCATCGACAGGGCTGTAGTGGAGCAGTTTGAGAGCTTCAAGTTCCTTGGTGTCCACATCACCAACAAACTAACATGGTCCAAGCACATCAAGACAGTCGTGAAGAGGGCACGACAAAACCTATTCCCCCTAAGGAGACTGAAAGATTTGGCATGGGTCCTCAGATCCTCAAAAGGTTCTACAGCTGCACCATCGAGAGCATCTTGACTGGTTGCATCACTGCCTGGTATGGCAACTGCTCGGCCTCCGATCGCTAGGCACTACAGAGGGTAGTGCGTACGGCCCAGTACATCACTGGGGCCAAGCTTCCTGCCATCCAGGACCTCTATACCAGGCGGTGTCAGAGGAAGGCCCTAAAAATTGTCAAAGACTCCAGCCACCTTAGTCATAGACTGTTCTCTCTGCTACCGCACGGCAAGCGGTACTTTGTGGCAACAGTTTGGGGAAGGCCCTTTCCTGTTTCAGCATGACAATGGCCCCGTGCACAAAGCGAGGTCCATACAGAAATTGTTTGTCAAGATCGGTGTGGAAGAACTTGACTGGCCTGCACAGAGCCCTGACCTCAACCCCATTGAACACCTTTGGGGTGAATTGGAACACCGACTGTGAGCCAGGCCTAATTGCCCAACATCAGTGCCTATCCTCATTAATGCTCTTGTGGCTGAATGGACGCAAGTCCCCGCAGCAATGTTCCAACATCTAGTGGAAAGCCTTCCCAGAAGAATGGAGGCTGTTATAGCAGCAAAGGGGGGACCAACTCCATATTAATGCCCATGATTTTGGAATGAGATGTTCGACGAGCATGTGTCCACATACTTTTGGACAACTACACTCACTTAAGAAAATGTTTCCCTACAAATTACAAATTAAAACTCATCTGTGTGTCAAACACACATATAAAACAAATGATTACTAAAAGTTTAGATAGCTGGCTAGACTAACTACCAATCTGTCACGCCCTGACTTATGGGACTCTTGTATGTTGAGTCAGGGTGTGGAGATCTATGTTATTATTTATATGTTCACATTCTAGTTATTGTGGTTCTATGTTTGGCCGGGTGTGATTCCCAATCAGAGGCAGCTGTCGCTCGTTGTCTCTGATTGGGGATCATACTTAAGTAGCCTGTTTGCAATCCTTAGTTGTGGGATCTTGTTCCGTGTATAGGCTTGTATTGTGTTTAGCCTGAGGACTTCACGTTACGTTGTTTTGTTCGTGTGTTTAGTTTATATAATAAACATGTACAGTGAGGGAAAAAAGTATTTGATCCCCTGCTGATTTTGTACGTTTGCCCACTGACAAAGACATGATCAGTCTATAATTTTAATGGTAGGTTTATTTTAACAGTGAGAGAATAACAACAAAAAAATCCTGAAAAACGCATGTCAAAAATGTTATAAATTGATTTGCATTTTAATGAGGGAAATAAGTATTTGACCCCTCTGCAAAACATGACTTAGTACTTGGTGGCAAAACCCTTGTTGGCAATCACAGAGGTCAGACGTTTCTTGTAGTTGGCCACCAGGTTTGCACACATCTCAGAAGGGATTTTGTCCCACTCCTCTTTGCAGATCTTCTCCAAGTCATTAAGGTTTCGAGGCTGACGTTTGGCAACTCAAACCTTCAGCTCCCTCCACAGATTTTCTATGGGATTAAGGTCTGGAGACTGGCTAGGCCACTCCAGGACCTTAATGTGCTTCTTCTTGAGCCACTCCTTGGTTGCATTGGCCGTGTGTTTTGGGTCATTGTCATGCTGGAATACCCATCCACGGCCCATTTTCAATGCCCTGGCTGAGGGAAGGAGGTTCTCACCCAATACTTGATGGTACATGGCCCCCCGTCCATCGTCCCTTTAATGCGGTGAAGTTGTCCTGTCCCCTTAGCAGAAAAACACCCCCAAAGCATAATGTTTCCACCTTCATGTTTGACGGTGGGGATGGTGGTCTTGGGGTCATTGGCAGCATTCCTCCTCTTCCAAACACGGCGAGTTGAGTTGATGCCAAAGAGCTCGATTTTGGTCTCATCTGACCGCAACACTTTCACCCAGTTCTCCTCTGAATCATTCAGATGTTCATTGGCAAACTTCAGACGGGCCTGTATATGTGCTTTCTTGAGCAGGGGGACCTTGCGGGCGCTGCAGGATTTCAGTCCTTCACAGTGTAATGTGTTATCAATTGTTTTCTTGGTGACTATGGTCCCAGCTGCCTTGAGATCATTGACAAGATCCTCCCGTGTAGTTCTGGGCTGATTCCTCACCGTTCTCATGATCATTGCAACTCCACGAGGTGAGATCTTGCATGGAGCCCCAGGCCGAGGGAGATTGACAGTTCTTTTGTGTTTCTTCCATTTGCGAATAATCGCACCAACTGTTGTCACCTTCTCACCAAGCTGCTTGGTGATGGTCTTGTAGCCCATTCCAGCCTTGTGTAGGTCTACAATCTTGTCCCTGACATCCTTGGAGAGCTCTTTGGTCTTGGCCATGGAGAAGAATTTGGAATCTGATTGATTGATTGCTTCTGTGGACAGGTGTCTTTTATACAGGTAACAAGCTGAGATTAGGAGCACTCCCTTTAAGAGTGTGCTCCTAATGTCAGCTCGTTACCTGTATAAAAGACACCTGGGAGCCAGAAATCTTTCTGATTGAGAGGGGGTCAAATACTTATTTCCCTAATTAAAATGGAAATCATTTTATAACATTTTTTACATGCGTTTTTCAGGATTTTTTTGTTGTTATTCTGTCTCTCACTGTTCAAATAAACCTACCATTAACATTATAGACTGATCATTTCTTTGTCAGTGGGAAAACATACAAAATCAGCAGGGGATCAAATACTTTTTTCCCTCACTGTATGCATTTCACTCTGCGCCTTGGTCTGACCCGTCCTTCAACGAACGTGACAGAAGATCCTACCAAACACGGACCAAGCAGCGTGCCCAGGAGCAAACACCCTGGACACAGGTGGGGAAGATTTGGTCTTGGGAGGAGATATTTGCGGGGAAAGGACCATGGGCGAAGGTAGATGCCCAGGCAAGAGAGGAGCAACGGAAACACAGAAGGCGCCGGCCGAGGAGGAAGCCCGAGAGGCAGCCCCAATAATTTTTGGGGGGTGCTAAAGGGGTGGTCGGGGAGCGAGAGAGAAGAGCCCCGACCACTGCACCCGGTGGGTTTCCAGGTTGAGTCCCTACGACCATGTGAACAAGAGTGGGAACAGTTTTATACTGAGGAGTCGGAGGATGACGACGACAATGAGTTTCTGTTCCCTAACTCGTGGGGGCTCCCGGAGGAGTCCTAACTTGAGGAGGATTGCTGAGAGAGAGAGAAGGATCGGATCTGCAGGGTAAGAGAGGAGGCCACCACATTACGGGGGCTGATAGCGAGAATAGAGCGGGAGAGCTCCATTTAAGAGGAGGCACAGCAGGAGGCTCGTAGGGAGAAGGAGGAAGTAGATGCTGGTTAGGCAACATAAGGAGCGTGGGTTAATTGAGGAACCCATGTATGCGGAGATACGCACTGTATCGCCAGTGCGCATGCACAGCCCAGTGCGTTCGTTGCCAGCGCCCCGCACGTGTCGTGCGAAAGTGGGCAGCCAGCCAGGACGGGTTGTGCTGGCTCAACGCTCCTGGTCTCCAGTGCGCCTCCAAGGTCCAGTATATCCTGCTCCGGTTCTACGCACTGTGTCACCAGTGTACCTCACCAGTCCTGTGCGGCCCGTACCTGCTCCTCGCACCAAGCCAGTGGTGTGTGTCCCCAGACCGGCCCGTGCCTAATCCCCGCACCAAGCCAGTGGTGTGTGTCCCCAGTCCGGCCCGGCCCGTTCCTGCTCCTCACACCAAGCCAGTGGTGCGTGTCGCCAGTCCGGCCCGGCCCGTTCCTGTTCATCGCACCAAGCCAGTGGTGCGTGTTCCCAGTCCGGTACGGCCTGTGCCTGCTCCCCGCACCAAGCCAGTGGTGCATGTCGCCAGCCCGGTACGCCCCGTACCTGCTCCCCGCACCAAGCCAGTGGTGTGTGTCCCCAGTCCGGCCCGGCCCGTTCCTGCTCCTCGCACCAGACTAGTGGTGCGTGTCGCCAGTCCGGCCCGGCCCGTTCCTGTTCCTCGCACCAGGCCAGTGGTGCGTGTCGCCAGTCCGGCCCGGTCCGTTCCTGCTCCTCGCACCAGACCAGTGGTGCGTGTTCCCAGTGCGGTTCGGCCCGTTCCTGTTCCTCGCACCAAGCCAGTGGTGCGTGTTCCCAGTCCGGTACGGCTCGTGCCTGCTCACCGCACCAAGCCAGTGGTGCGTGTTCCTAGTCCGGTCCGGCCCGTGCCTGCTCCTTGCACCAGACCAGTGGTGCGTGTGTCCATTCCGGCACGGCCCGTGCCCGGTCAGCTGCTCCACTCCGGAGCCAGAGCAGTCCGCTCCACCGGTGCCTGATCCAGCTCCGGTCAGCAGTTCCACTCCGGAGCCAGAGCATTCCGCTCCACCGGGGTCCAGTCCAGCTCCGGTCAGCTGCTCTACTCCGGAGCTAGAGCAGTCCGCTCCACCGGTGCCTAGTCCAGCTCCGGTCAGCGGCTCCACTCCGGAGCCAGAGAAGTCCGCTCCACCGGTGACCGGTCCAGCTCCGGTCAGCGGCTCCACTCCGGAGCCAGAGCAGTCCGCTCCACCGGTGCCCAGTCCAGCTCCGGTCAGCGGATCCACTCCGGAACCAAAGCAGTCCGCTCCACCGGGGTCCAGTCCAGCTCCGGTCAGCAGCTCCAGTCCAGACCCAGACGTCAGCCCCTCTCCAGGTTCGGGGTCTCCCACACCAGGGCCCAGACAGGGCTTGGTGCATCGCGGGAGCATTGCCGATCCAGGCCCAGACGTCAGCCCCTCTCCAGGTTCGGGGTCTCCCACACCAGAGTCCAGACAGGGCTTGGTGCATCGTGGGAGGAAGGAGTGGGGAAGCAGCATGCCGAGGTCCAGACCAGACCAGGGGCGCAACGGGGAGGCTGAGAGAATGTGGTCGTCATGCCCACCCGGACCCTACCCTGTTATGTCAGGTTTGTGCGGTCGGAGTCCGCACCTTTGGGGGGGGTACTGTCACACCCTGACTTATGGTACTCTTGTATGTTGAGTCAGGGTGTGGAGATCTATGTTATTATTTCTATGTTCACATTCTAGTTATTGTGGTTCTATGTTTGGCCGGGTGTGATTCCCAATCAGAGGCAGCTGTCGCTCGTTGTCTCTGATTGGGGATCATACTTAAGTAGCCTGTTTGCACTCCTTAGTTGTGGGATCTTGTTCCGTGTATAGGCTTGTATTGTGGTTAGCCTGAGGACTTCACGTTACGTTGTTTTGTTGTTTTGTTCGTGTGTTTAGTTTATATAATAAACATGTATGCATTTCACGCTGCGCCTTGGTCTGATCCGTCCTTCAACGAACGTGTGTCACGATCGTCGTGATAAACGGACCAAGGCGCAGCGTGATAAGCGTACATTCTTTTAATGAGTACACACACGAACAAAACAATAAACGATACGTGAAGTCCTAGGGTTAAACACAAACCTTACGGATCAAGATCCCACAATTAACTGTGCCAAAACAGGCTGCCTAAGTATGGTTCCCAATCAGAGACAACGAGAATCAGCTGCCTCTGATTGGGAACCACCCTGGCCAACATAGATCTACACGAACTTGAACAAAACATAGAAAATACAACATAGACAATCCACACCCTGGCTCAACATATAAGAGTCCCCAGAGCCAGGGCGTGACAACGTGACACAATCTAAAAAGGGAAATCGCTAATTGTCAGCTAATTGATTGACTGACATAACGAGAGAAACTGTTGATGCACAACCAAATTTCGAAATTGCACCTGGTGTATTCTACTATTCTTACTCTCAATAGTAAGTTGAGAGGGGCCCTAAGTAACCGCTTATGTGGCTTATGCCTGGAGCTGACCCTGACACAGACCGTTTAAAAAATGCTTGCGATTTCCTCGTATGAGGTGACCTCACATATTTTGGCCGAGATGTCTCATTGGCTAAGTTGCCCAATTAGCTGTTTACTTGTCATGAATATTTATAATGACCAGTATTTGCCCAAACCATTTTGTTGTTACGGTACAGCCACATTTTACATTTTAGTCATTTAGCAGATGCTCTTATCCAGCGCGATTTACAGTTAGTGAGTGCATACATTTTCATACTGGCCCCCCGCGGGAATCTAACCCACAACCCTGGTGTTGCAAACGCCATGCTCTACCAACTGAGCTACACGGGGCCACACCATTCAAACACACAAAAGTTGCTTTTTAACATACTTCATTACAATTTTTTTGGGAAGGAAAACAAGTTTACTCATATTGTAATTAATTATACAGAATATTTCAAACAAATCTGGAAACACTGATCAGCTACTTTAAGCTACCTAAACTCCCATTTAAAAAAAACACACACACTTTGTCTAGTTCATCCAGGTAGCTGTCAACGAAGTCCATTGGTTTACCAGGAACTCAGGTCTTCTTACGCTCAGTGACCATGTCAATGGCAATCTGTTTACTGGATTCTACATTTTTAAAGGCCTTCTGGAAGGGCAAGGGAAGATGTCGCAGCATGGGCAGTGCATCATAAAGCTGTGGAGATATTCAAAACACATAACCAATGATCTCCCACCCATATCTGCTTTCAAAATAAAGGGATAGTTAACCCAAATTACATATTGGCTTCCTTACCCTTTAAGAAGTCTATGTACACGTTAAGACAGGAATCCATACTTTGGTTTTGTTTACCTGACCACTGTCTCCAAATGCTCAGTTTGGATTGGATTTGTACCACAAATGCAAAAGAAAATACTTTAGGAGACAGTGGCCAGATAAACAAAACCAAAGCATGGATTACTGTCTCACTGTCACGAGAATTCTATCTCTAATACTCAAACTTTGATTAATCCCCAGAGGGTGTAAGACTCTAGTTAAGAATGAATTAAACAAATTGTCCAGTCTGCAAGGGAGAGCGCTCTGGCGCCAAAAACACACACAGCCTTTTTATATGCGTCCACACAAAGGACTTTGCTCCACCCACCTTTAGGCAGCCTGTAAATTTCCACAGTATAGAATATTTAAATAGGACAGTTTCTAAGTCTCCTTTCTCCTGGAATGTCTGTCTCAGCAGTTTCCAACCCCCTTCTCTGTTAGCGGGTTTATTACTACCTTATAACTCTAACACAGTTTACACAGTCATACAGTATCGAGGTGGAACAATTTTAGTCATTACCATAAACATACAAATTCATCTATCAATCCACCCTTTGACTAAATGTTTACACTCAGGATAAATGTATTTACAAGCATGCTCTGGCAATAACCCTTTTTTATCTGGAGTTATCCTGATCGTCATTAATAATATCGTTAGACATTGTACCCAATTTCTTCCTGCGCTCCTGTGTGTTTTCCTTAATCCCTCTCTAATCATACCGTTCATATTAGTATTTTCTTTCTAACTGTATCCAATTAAGTATTTAGTCCTCTCCTCCACCTAGTTATCTTTAATCCTACCATCTACCATCATCCCCCCTGTTGACACATGGCTTTGCCCATGTGTCAATATTGGCACCTCTCTAAACAATCACTTAGTGTCACGTACGTTGTATAAATGGTCGGACCAAGATGCAGCGTGGTATGCGGACATGTTTAATTTAATAAATAAACACTTGACAAAATAACAAAAGCAACTGAACGTGAAGTTCTAAAGGCTAACAGCAACAAGCCTAAGCAGAAACAAGATCCCACAACATAGGTAGGCAAAATGGCTGCCTAAGTATGATCCCCAATCAGAGACAACGATCGACAGCTGCCTCTGATTGGGAACCACAACCGGCCAACATAGAAATAGATACACTAGAATGTATCCAAATCACACCCTGACCTAACCAAACAGAGAATACAGGTGATCTCTAAGGTCAGGGCGTGACAGTACACCCCTCCCAAAGGTGCGGACTCCGGCCGCAAAAACCTGACTCATTAGGGGAGGGTCTGGGTGGGCATCTAGCCTCGGTGGCGGCTCAGGCTCCGGCTTCGGACGTGACGTAGGCAGTAAACTCTTCTCCCATCCTGCCTCCCCTTTGCACGCCCGGTCCGGTCTGGACCCCGACGCGATGCTCCCCCTCTCAGTCCTCCCACAATGCACCAAGTCCTGTCTGGACCCTGGTGTGGGAGCCCTCGACCCTGGAGAGGCGTTGACGTCTGGTTCTGGCTCGGCAGTCCTCCCGTGATGCACCAAGTCCTGTCTGGACCCTGGTGTGGGAGGCCCGATCCTGGAGAGGGGTTGACGTCTGCTTCCGGCTCGGACCCTGGTGGAGCAGATGGCTCCGGCATGGAGGAAGAGTAGACGACCGGACCTGGACTGGGCACCGGTGAAGTGGACTACCCCGGCTCTGGTAGGGAGCAGATAACCGGAGCAGGACTAGGCACCGGTGGAGCGGACTACTCTGGCACTGGACTGGAGCAGCTGACCGGAGCTGGACTAGGCACCGTTGGAGCGGACTGCTCTGGCACTGGAGTGTAGCAGCTGACCGGAGCTGGACTAGGCACCGGTGGAGCGGACTGCTCTGGCACTGGAAAGGGCCGTACCGGGCTGGGGACACGCACCACTGGTCTTGTGCGAGGAGCAGGCACAGGCCGTACCGGGCTGCAGACACGCACCACTGGATTGGTGCGAGGAGCAGGCACGGGCCGTACCGGGCTGGCGACACGCACCACTGGTTTAGTGCGAGGAGCAGGCACGGGCCGTACCGGGCTGGGGACACGCACCACTGGTTTGGTGCGAGGAACAGGTACGGGCCGTACAGGACTGGAGACACGCACCACTGGTTTGGTGCGAGGAGCAGGTACGGGGCATACCGGGCTGGCGACACGCACCACTGGTTTGGTGCGAGGAGCAGGTACGGGCCGTACAGGACTGGAGACACGCACCACTGGTTTGGTGCAAGGAGCAGGTACGGGGCGTACCGGACTGGAGACACGCACCACTGGTTTGGTGCGAGGAGCAGGTACGGGGCATACCGGGCTGGCGACACGCACCACTGGTTTGGTGCGAGGAGCAGGTACGGGCCGTACAGGACTGGAGACACGCACCACTGGTTTGGTGCGAGGAGCAGGTACGGGGCATACCGGGCTGGCGACACGCACCACTGGTTTGGTGCGAGGAGCAGGTACGGGCCGTACAGGACTGGAAACACGCACCACTGGTTTGGTGCGAGGAGCAGGTACGGGGCATACCGGGCTGGCGACACGCACCACTGGTTTGGTGCGAGGAGCAGGTACGGGCCGTACAGGACTGGAGACACGCACCACTGGTTTGGTGCAAGGAGCAGGTACGGGGCGTACCGCGCTGGCGACACGCACCACTTGTTTGGTGCGAGGAGCAGGTACGGGCCGTACAGGACTGGAGACACGCACTACTGGTTTGGTGCGAGGAGCAGGCACGGGCCTTACCGGTCTATGAAGGCGCACTGGCGGCACAGTGCGTAAAGCCGGCGCATAGCCTGTTGCCTGCATGGTCACACGCTCCTCAAAGTGAGTGCGGGGAGTTGGCTCTCTTCTGAAACCTGGCTCCACCAGCCTCTGCTCTAAGGACTGTTCTCTGCTGCTGGAGGGTTAACTCCTCTCTCAGCTCCTCCTGTTGTCTGGCTAGCTCCTCTCTCCGTGCATCCACTGACTCCTTCTCCCTGTGGGCCTCCTGCAGCGCCTCCCTCTGAAGGGAGCTCTCCTGCTCTCTCTTAGCTAACAGCCCCCGTAAAGCAGTTACCTCCTCTCTCAGAGTGCTGAGCTGCATGTCTTGGAGGGCCTCTATAATAGCGGCCTCCTCTTCCTCCACAGTCAGCCCTTTCAGGGCCTCCTTCTGCTCCGTGTGCCCCCCAAAAAAATTATCTTGGGGCTGCCTCTCGTGCTTCCTTCGCGGTCGGCACCGTCGGCGTCACCGTTGATCCTCTCCTGCCTGCGCTTCTTCCTTCGCCCAGGGTCCTTTACCGGCTAATATCTCCTCCCATGTCCAAAATGTCTTCCCCACCTGTGTCCAGGATGTCTGCTCCTCCTGGCCACGCTGCTTGGTCCGTTGGTGGTGGGATCTTCTGTCACGTACGTTGTATAAATGGTCGGACCAAGGTGCAGCGTGGTATGCATACATGTTTAATTTAATAAATAAACACTTGACAAAATAACAAAAGCAACTGAACGTGAAGTTCTAAAGGCTAACAGCAACAAGCCAAAACAGAAACAGAAACAAGATCCCACAATATAGGTAGGCAAAATGGCTGCCTAAGTATGATCCCCAATCAGAGACAACGATCGACAGCTGCCTCTGATTGGGAACCACAACCGGCCAACATAGAAATAGATACACTAGAATGTATCCAAATCCCACCCTGACCTAACCAAACAGAGAATACAGGTGATCTCTAAGGTCAGGGCGTGACACTTAGGTAATATTGGTAAATTATCCTTAGTAATACAATCAATCAATCCCTTATCTTGTAAAAACACTCATGTTTAGTTTAAACTCTGTTCAACCCCGGCTCTCCCGGGCTTGACCTGAATTCTGATGGTTGGACATGACAGGTCCATACTTAAATCTTTCAAACATACACACACACAGTGAAATTACCCAATTCAGTTATTTGCCTAGCAACAAAGAATTCTAACTCTATGTTCGTGATTAATCCAGTTTTATCTCATAGTCCACTAAAGAAAATCTACCTCATCAAAAGCTAAGACTGTTTGGGAAGTGAGCAACTTTTCTTTTACTTCTATGAATTGCTCCTCCGCCTCGGAGTTCCAAATGATGTTATCATGGCCTGCCATTGCCTTCCCATAGATAAGATCACTTTATTTACCAGTATGCAGTGCATAATGGGGTACCCAAGCTCTACAATAGTTCATAATTCCCAAAAAGCTCATCATTTGTTTCTTGTTGAATGGTTTTGGCGCTTCAAGTATAGCAGTTTTCCTGGATGAGTTTAACGTTCGCCCCTCCTGAGTTATGGTATGTCCTAAGTAAATCACCTCGCTCTGCCAGAGTTTAAGTTTTCTTTTGCTAACTTTGTCTCCCTGTTCTGCCATAAAGGTCAACAATTGGATTGTATCTTTCTTACATCCCTCTTGAGTGGGATTAGCCAATAGAATATAATCTACCTACATTAACATTTGGCTTCCTTCCTGAGGTTCAAACTTTCCCAAATTCCTGGTTATAGCCTGGTTCTCCCTCCCCGCTCACTACCATGTATGCCTTCATACCCCTCTCAGTCGGTGTTTCAGCTACATTCAACTGAGTCATAGCATCTCTTCCTAGTAGATTAACTGGTCATAAACTTGATAACAGTACAGGTATGCATACTTCTCCTCCTGAATTTTCATGTTGTAAAGTCACAGGAGCTGATAACCGCTCTATAAATTGATGGCCTGAGGCAGAGCGTACTAGGAATTTTCCCCTCCTTTTCTGAACACATGAGTCACAACGTGATTCATGCTTTCAAAAACAAAACACCAACATTGTTTATTAAACCACAATAAAAATGAAATTAAAATGACAACATTTGATAATATCTCAACTTACTTCTATCCCGTAAAGTAATCCAAGATTAGTACAATTGACTAGCAACAGGTATCCCTCATTCAGGGAAAGCTCTCTCTCTCTTTTGTTATTTTATTGTTCGAATCATGTATATTATTACCAAATTATAAACTTCTTCACACTTTTCACAGTATTATAAATTACCCTCAACTCTGTAAAATAAACTATCTTAATGTCCTCCTCTCATGCCTTTAGAATGACCAGTGTGGATGATCAATTCACACTAGAAAGTCAAAACAGAGTTCAGAGGTCATTGAAATCCTTCAAAGAATTGCTCCATTCTATAGTATACTAAACATTACCATCATTCAAAACATTTCATAAATGTTACTTATCCCAAGTGTACATTAAGTCCTCATTACATTTATTCTCATAAGAAATCATGTATACCCAAAACTCAGTCAAAAAAGAAAAATACGTCATAGAATTCACTGTGTGTGCTCCTTTAAGACTTATCACCTTTGACCTGTTGAAAACCCCCTAAAATCAAAATAACAACCCTTTATAAACATCATACTAGGTGTGTTGTGTTTTATTTGAAAAACCCAATTGAAAACAACAAACAAAATAGCCAGGCCTTATGTAATGTGGTAGCTCCCTTTTACGACCTAATACTGCCTAACTTCACTAAACTGCTCCCCCTAGCCCTGGGCAACATTCCAATGAGATAAGCAAATCCCCTTTCTCCTGGAAGAGAAATTATGCATTTTGTTAACACTCAATTACAATCAGTAATCCAAAGATAGTAAGTACACACAAAACATGATACAGATATACACAGTCCTATCTCATCAATAATCGTTTGTTCCAATCTAATTCCTCATAACTACTCCATAAAAATATTATATAAAATCTCTCAAAAGATGAAAACCACTCAAATTTCACTTAGTATATAATGAGTATGTTTAATTGATTACCCTTAAGATCATATCCTCTTTAAATCTCACAATGATTATTGAACCCCTAAATCTGCTCCATGTGATCCCATATCAAATGATCCATTATCGTTTACTTGATCAACAACATAGGAAAATCTGTTTCCCCTTCTATTGTTCCTGTCACCCCTGTAAATGTCACATTTCAGTCATTAGCCAATACAATCACGTACTCCGCTTAAGTAAGACGTGATATTTTATCCCATGCATCTATTCAAAAATAGTTTGATACGTTGTCTCCTACTCTCCCCTTAACATAATGCTATAGTAGACTTCCATCAATCCTGGAAAAAAAACTCCCACTCAGAAGACACTAGATAATACCACGTTTCATTAAGTTCACTACACCTTCTAATATAAACCTATAACCCCTTTCTAGTATTTTAATCATCACAACCTGTTACATAGATGTTTTAAAATATAAACCTATTGTTTAATAACTTCATACTTACAAAAAATTTTTATTTCTTCATCAGCCTAATAGTAACAAGTATCTCCTATTGTTCAACGTACCATCAACAGATTATCGTTTTTAGAATTAATGAACTGTCTGCATAACTCACTGTTGTTTAAACAAACTATATAATGTACTGTAATGACCCAGCGGGCGTCATAAAGTAAAAGAGAGACGGGCACCAGGTGTACAGGCAGAACACAGGTTTATTCCTAAATGGGCTATTGTTCAGGCCACAACCCACGCCGCTAAACCTCAAACATACACAAATAGAACATGTCAAATCAAGGGTCCCGAACAGAAGAGAGAGATGAGACCGTAACCCCTATTTAATCATTCCCCAAATCCCGCGGGATTACCCATCATACCCCCCAACCTTTCCATCTGTCCTGGCATATTTAACCCCTGCTAGTACCCATGAGAACGATAACACATCCATGAACACAGAACACAATACAGGGTCGTTACATAGCCCCCTCCTTTCTAAACCCTAGCCCCTAGGGTTACAAAACAAAATCCTTAAAACGACCCGGAGGTCGCATCAGTCTCTTGTGCCTTCCCTTGACTCTCACTGGTGGACCCCCAGAACACTCATCTGCCCCAATGTCATTTCCAGCACCCCGAAGAGGCAGCCCCCGTCCCAGGCTCAGCTTGCATTAGAGTCTCCTCGCTAGACTGTCCCCGTGTGCTCACATCAGAGTCCTCACTTCCATTCCCTACCGTTTTCCTCCCTCTGTAGGGCGCCAATCGGTCCCGGTGGACCACCACCTTCCTGCCCCGTGGGGGAACCTCCACCCGGCACGTCACCTCCCCCACTCTCTCTATCACCAGGCACGGCCCCACCCAGGCACTGTCCAGCTTTGGGCACCGCCCCTTCTTGCGCGTGGGGTTGTGAAGCCACACGCGTTCTCCCGCTTCCAAAGTGCCTCCCCCTAGCGCGTGAGTCATAGTGGCGCTTTTGGCGCATTCCTGCGTTCTCGAGTTGCTCTCTTGCGAAGGTGTGAGCCGCTTCTAACCCGGTTCTGCAGTCGACGAACATAGTTCGGGCCAGGCAAAACCCCGTCGTCGTTATCAGGAGGGTGGCCAAACGTCAGTTCGGCTAGGGTGCGCAACTCACGACCTAACATTAGTAGCGCTGGGGAGCACGCAGTCGATTCCTGAACAGCCGACCTACATGCCATGAGAATAAACGGTAAGTGGGTGTCCCAATCTCTCTGGTGTTTTGAGGTAGCGATAGCCAGCTGTTGTGCTAATGTTCTGTTAAATCTTTCCACCAGCCCATCACTCTGGGGATGAAGCGGAGTAGTGCGCGTCTTCTCCGCGCCTAACCGTCTACACAACTCTGAGAACACCCGTGACTCAAAGTTTCTCCCCTGGTCGCTGTGTATAGACTGTGGCACCCCGAACCGACTGATTATTCCCCCTACCAATGCATCAGCTACTGTTTCTGCCTCCTGGTCTGGGAGAGCGTAAGCCTCTGGCCACTTGGTGAAGTAGTCCATAGCAGTTAGAATCCACCTGTTACCGCTGTCTGTGATTGGAAACGGTCCAACTATGTCTACCCCCAGTCTCTCCATGGGCTCCCCTACTGGGAATTGTTGTAGGAGGGCGTGTGACTGACCTGGAGGTCCTTTCTTAGCAGCACACTCATCGCACTGCCTGCAAAAGTCCTCCACATCCCTCCTGTGCCTGGCCCAATAGAAGCCTTTACGTACGCGCTTTAACGCTTTTGGAGACCCCAAAATGCCCTGCGCCTACTCCCCCGTGAAGCTGCTGTAACACGCTCCCTTGCAGCCTTTTGGGAACCACTACCTGCCACGTCATTTCTCCAGTAGCTGGCTTTTTTCCACCCCCTCTGAGCACTCCCTCAGCCACTCTAAGGACTGAGAATTTAGCCCAGAGTCCTTTGGTGACTGGTGATAGAGGGGCTACTTCCCCCCATGGCGGTCGTCTTCTCTCTTCCACCCACCCCAGCACAGGACGCAGCTCTGCGTCCTCCTCCTGGCGACGCCTCCACTCCCCGACGTCCACAGCCTCAAGCTCCCGGCACTCTGTCACCCTCAGCTGACTCACCGTGGCGGTGACTCCCTCCTCCATGCACAGTTCCCTCTCTCGCTCCACCCGTTTGGCGCAGTACCCACAGCCGTCCTCAGCACACGGGCGGCGGGACAAGGCGTCTGCATTGCTGTGGCGAAGGCCGGCCCTGTGCTCCACCTGGAAGTCGTAGGGTTGCAGCTCCTCCAACCAGCGGGCGATCTGACCCTCTGGCTCCTTGAAGGAGAGAAGCCACTGCAGGGCGGAGTGATCCGTCCGCACCACAAACGGCAGGCCCCCAGGTAGTACTTGAAATGGCGTACTGCTGCCACGACAGCCAAAAGCTCCCTCCTTGTCACGCAGTAGCGTTTTTCAGCCTTATCAAAAGTTCTGCTGTAATAAGCTACTACGTGCTCCCCGTCAGAACCACGCTGAGCCAGCACGGCCCCCCAAGCCCTCATTGCTTGCATCGGTGTCCAGAATAAACGGACGGTTTGGGTCTGGTGAGGACAGGACAGGGGCCTCCACCAGGGCACGTTTGAGGGCCTCAAACGCCCGCTGGTGCTCTTCGGTCCACTGAAAGACAGTGTCCTTCTTGAGAAGGTGGTTCAAAGGAGCTGCTATCCCCGCAAACCCTTTCACAAACCTACGATAGTAGGATGCCAGACCCAGGAAGCTCTTAACCTCCTTTTTTTCCTTTGGAATTGGCCACCCCCTCACAGCCTCCACTTTGTCTGGCAACGTGCTGATACCCTCACCACCCAGCTGATGACCCAGGAACGCCAACTCTCTTTGCATGAAATGGCACTTTTCCGGGTGTAATTTTAGCCCCGCCCCGAGATCCTCTCCAGCACTCGCCTAAGTGCCCCCAGTGCCCCCTCAAACGACGTGCCATGTACCAATATGTCGCTCTAGGTACACGACACACTCGTCTCTCGGAACCCCCGCCAGCACTCTGTCCATGAGCCTCTCAAAGGTGGCAGGAGCATTACAAAGCCCGAAGCACAGCACCTTGAACTGCCAATGGCCCCTATCCGTGGAGAAGGCCGTTTTCACGTGCCCCAGGCGAGAGGGGCACCTGCCAGTAGCCGCTGCGCAGATCAAGGGAAGAGAACCACGAGGACCCTCTGACGTGGTCTAGCGACTCATCGATCCTCGGTATGGGGTAAGAGTCTTTAATGGTGACAGAATTTAGGCCCCTGTAGTCCGCACAAAACCTAAGTTTACCCCCTTTCTTAGGCACCATGACGACCGGGCGCGGACCACGGGCTATCTGATGGCTCAATGAAATCAGCCCGCAACATGTCAGCAATAGCTGTGGCTGCTGCTTCCCTCTTGGCAAGGGGAATGCGACGGGGCCGAATTTTAATGGGTTGGTTGTCCCCAGTGTCGATGTCGTGCTGAACCAGGTGCGTTTGCCCTACCTCATCTTCCCCCAAGCGAAGCTATCTTTAAAGTCAAACAGCAGCTGCTTTAATTGTCTCTGTTGTCCCTCGTCCAGACCTTGACAGTTTTTCAGCCACACAGCCTCAACGGGCGTCGATAACTTCCTCCTTCCCCCGTCGGGCTGATGGGGTGAAGGAGCCAGTGTGTTTTGGGCTACTGGGATGCCTGTGCTTGCACCATTATGGGGAGTGAAGGTCGTTGCCGCCGGAGACAGCTGCTGGGATGGAACAACGACCAAGGGAGCAGCCGGGACGACCAGTGGAGTTTCGGCAAGCTTGGAGGAAGACGGAGGGACAGCCCTGCCCCCTGCTGGCCCTGCCGTAGGCGACATTCCCACTGTGGGCCCCCCCGACAGCCTCAAAGTGCCCGAAGCTAAGTCCAACTGAGCCCCACAGTTTTTCAAAAGTCCATTCCCAGTATACAGGGTCCTGTACCGCTGCTACCCACACCGGACACCCCACAGTTCTCCCCCCACAGTCACAGACACCCGACACTTCCCTAACATGGGGGCTAGCTCCCCCGTGACAGTCCGTAGCTGGACAAAGGTCGGCTCCACCCGCACCCCAACAGGTAGTATGTCTGGTCTCACCAGGGTTACTGTAGAGCCCGTGTCGACCAGGGCCAAACATTCCACCCCCTCTACCTTGACAATGACATTGCAGAAGTCCCCAATGGTGGTACGTCCCACCACAACTACCGGACTAGGAAACACGGTGGCCGCTACACCCTGGGGAAGCAGGTCCCCACCCTCTTGCCTGCACTGCTGGGTACATCTTCTGCTTACTGTGGGTTCGGGGCGGAGGAATGGGCCCGCGCTGCCCCCTGCGCGAGAACCCGCTGTCGTTTCCCTGTTGACTGGAGAATCTGCCACACTCCCGCTGAATGTGGCCAGTCTGGCCACAACCCCAGCAGACAATGGAAGTTGAGCTGACACTGCGATGTTGTCTGGAGCCCTTCTCAATGACAAGCGAAGCGGTCTTGACTAACCCTCCCAACTCGTCGACCCACTCTGGTTTGGTGACCCCCAGCACCCCGGCCGCCGCTGCTCTCACCTCTGGTTGACTGGCAACCTCCACTCTCACTCCCTCACCCCAGATCAGCTCCCTCTTCCTGGCTATCTCCACTGCAGCCCGCAGAGATGCTGGGTCCGACATCTGCACATGCTTACCCAGTTCGGTGGGGGAGAGCGCTCTAATGAAACTGTCCCGTGCCAGCTCGTCTTGCACCCCAATCGACATATTTGCATAAGCCCGCCTGGTCAGGCTCAGAATATCACTTGCCAACGCCTTTAATGATTCCCCCTGAAGTCTCTTTTTGTTATTCAGTTCAATCCGCAGCATGTTGGGCTGTGCATCGCTGCCGAAACGGCCCCCCAATGCCTCCACTAGCGCACCGTAGTCGCCCCTCTCGTCCGGGGCTAGCGTTGCAGGCATTCCGACGCCTCCTCTGACAGGCTCAGGGCAAGCTGTAACCCTTTCGTCTCGTCAGACCACCTCCCGGCTCTAGCCAACAACTCGAATTGAGTGAAAAAAACTTCCCATTTACCTTGTCCATTGAACTTTGGGAGTTTAGCCGCTACCGTGGCTAATGGCAATAGGGCGCTGCCATCTCTGTTTACATAAGGAGGTCCAGCCATTTTCGCACGCGGTGACGTCGATATCTCCGTCGCCGTGACGTCTGTTCTGGTCGAGCGGTTTGAAGGAAAACCCGCCCGTTCTGCCATCTTGCTGACTGACAATTTAACTCCCGCCATGTGGCTCTCCAGCTCTTCTACAGCCGTCATCGCCTGACCCTCCCGACCGGGTACACCCGAGCCCACAACGGCCACTTTGTCCGACTCTTCCTTAACTTTCCGCCTCGCCCGATCATCCTGACCGTAGATGCGAGTCACGCTAAAGCTAACCACGGCCTATACTGAAACAGCTAACTCGCCTAATCTCGATCTATCCCGTCGTTCGAAAGCACTTCTGACACCAATGTAATGACCCAGCGGGCGTCATAAAGTAAAAGAGAGACGGGCACCAGGTGTACAGGCAGAACACAGGTTTATTCCTAAATGGGCTATTGTTCAGGCCACAACCCACGCCGCTAAACCTCAAACATACACAAATAGAACATGTCAAATCAAGGGTCCCAAACAGAAGAGAGAGATGAGACCGTAACCCCTATTTAATCATTCCCAAAATCCCGCGGGATTACCCATCATACCCCCCAACCTTTCCATCTGTCCTGGCATATTTAACCCCTGCTAGTACCCATGAGAACGATAACACATCCATGAACACAGAACACAATACAGGGTCGTTACAGTACTAATAATAATTACCAATTATCAAATAACGTTCCATATTCAACTATCTAGACATGTTCTTCATATCATCCCAATGTGTCCTACATATGTCAATATAGCCCACTTATCACTACTTCCTTTCACCCTCTTACGAAATCGTGTCATTAGTAAATTGTCTCCACAAATCAATACTACCTAATAATATATTTTAATTCACCTAAATAGAAAGAATGATTTTAATACCAATCTTATTAAACAATCCAATTCAACATCAATTCAACATGTCTCATTACCCAATTAACTTATTTACTTTGTAAACCCTCTACAATATCTATTATTCTCTATCGCTAACTTTCCATATAACAGTACTTTAACGGATGACAAATTATTGTAAAGTTATAGTCAAAACTAACAAAACATCTATTCACCGATATGCAACTTTAATTACTATGTTATACTATTCGCTATGTGCTGGTAAGACAATTCCTTTCACGTAATATTATCAATTCCTCTAGTAATCTAGGTCAATAGCATCAACGCAAAATATTTGCTTTCTGTCCCTACCTGGGCTCAAACCAGGGACCTTCTACCCATATCGACAACATTTACCATCGAAACACCATTACCCGTCGCTCCACAAAATCCGCTATCCTTGCAAAGCAAGTTTAACAACTACTTCCATGTCGCATAGCAAGTTACGTCACCACTCTAAACGTCACTAGTTCGCACCACTAACTAGCTAGCCCTTTCACCCCAAACATCCAACCCCCTATGACTTCCTTTTCCACAGCAACCATTGATCCTCGTACACCTAACGTAACCCATAATATCCCTTACAGCGCTCTCACGTTTCAGCAAGCCCCAATGGTTAACACCCGCAGACAAAAAACATGGACATTCTTCAATTTTTTACTAGTAGACAAAATAAAACACACTCTCAAACAGCGTTCTGCATTTACCTCTATCATAGGGTTTAAAAACGAACGTAACAACATTAACCGTCCTAAATTGCTGTAGTAACGTCATGTTTGGTTCAGTTTATCACCAATCCTCCATTATTAGAATACATCAGATCTAAGTAAATATTCTTTCTAAGTAGGCTAGAAGTAACACCAAACACTTGCTGTATTTTACCATCATATATTGAATTCATATCCATATTCAATTCGATAGTCCACATTACAACTCTTTTCTCAGTAGTCTTTAAACTATCAACTCATTCAGCAACACAAAAATAATTATTTTACTCCCCCCACTATTCTTGACTAAAATTCCCTTACTATATTACCTCTGCTCCGAAATGATAGATAGAAATAATGCTTAATCTATTTCTATCATATGATCTATGTACTGTCTCCCCCCCCCCGTACGTCTACGTGTTTGGGCGTGTAAGCCAGCACTTATATATTCTTCCACTTTTACCTAACCTCTAGTAATCAATTACCCACACATAACATTAATCATATTTTAGTATATTCATATCAACTAAATCATTTGTATTTCTAATTATTCTTTATTGCCACAAGTTAGTTGACCATAATCTAGTTCCAATCGGAACAACAACGTTACTACCTAGACTCTTCCCCTGAGTCATAAAATCCTCCCAGAATCCTATAGACTGGTCACTATTCCCTGAACTAACATCTCACACTATTCTATGACAAGCAGTGTTTTTACAAACCCCAAGATATCATTATATCAACTGCTTATTCTCAAAACTTCAGATTAACTCTTACCATATTCACACAACTTTCATATCACATTCACACAATGCTATTTCCCAACACACAATCAATATTCGCACAACCTACAGGAATATTTTATTCTATAATAGTGCCCAAATTTGGAATGTTAACCCTATCAACCTTTGACATTTTACTATGGTCAATTTGACCATAATCCTACATTACTTCTAAATTTCCCAAATATAATGTCCCCCTGAAAGCTTGACCAAAATTCAATGTGTTGACGTCATATGATCACCCCCGTACACGTGACCTTTTTCTCCAACAAGATTTCTCATATTCAGGGAGTATTTTGTACAATTATTTTATGCCTATTAACAAATTACTAGGTCTTAATGTCTTATACATTTTATCGTATATTCTTTCCTTGAAATAATTAATTATTGCGATTTTTGATGGATCGTTAAGTCTCACACGTATACAACCTTATGATTATTAGTTAACACTACCGGAGTTTGTAAGGCTCCAGTTTCATGAAACGGATAGAGTTACAGCAAATCTACAGTTGTTTATGACTCTTGACTTGTTTAATGTATCTATCTCACATGATGATAATTATCTCCCTTCCTGTTTATATTGTAAAGACTGTATCTTGTACAATCTCAATATTAACTAGTTTATATTACCTTGAGTCAATTGCGGACCCACTTCCTTCCTCTCTTTTGATCTTCACCCTCCGTTTTATATTTATCCAGAATACTGGCACATGGTTTTCTCTAGATAAACGTCTAAAAACGATGTACCTGATGAATCCCTTTCGGATTATCGACGGATTACTACCCTCACTACAGCAGATTCAAACTGTTAATTTTTTTCTACTGCCGTTTTAAGATATCAATCCCCCCAAAAGCCATGAAAAAATATCACTGACCTTATTCTTGCAGCTGGGACTCAATTTTGGTTAGATATCGTCACAGTTTCTGTTGTTTATCAGTTTCCTACCAGCCTGTAATGAACACTCAATGTCAGAGGCCAGGTCTTAGTCTATACGGATGCTATCATCCGCCCGTGCATGGTTTTCGGTGTCCCCGTAACGACAGAAAACGGATATTGATATCCGGCTCGAAGGACCAATTGTCACGAGAATTCTATCTCTAATACTCAAACTTTGAATAATCCCCAGAGGGTGTAAGACTCTAGTTAAGAATGAATTAAACAAATTGTCCAGTCTGCAAGGGATCAGCCATTTTTATTCAATGAGAGCGCTCTGGCACCAAAAACACACACAGCCTTTTTATATGCGTCCACACAAAGGACTTTGCTCCGCCCACCTTTAGGCGGCCTGTAAATTTCCACAGTATAGAATATTTAAATAGGACAGTTTCTAAGTCTCCTTTCTCCTGGAATGTCTGTCTCAGCAGTTTCTAACCCCCTTCTCTGTTAGCGGGTTTATTACTACCTTAACACAGTTTACACAGTCATACTGTATCGGGGTGGAACAATTTGAGTCATTAACATAAACATACAAATTCATCTATCACTTACCTTGTCCATAGACTAATTACAGGGTAAGGAAACCATTATGTAATTTTGTAATTTGGGTGAAGTATCCCTTTAAGTCAAGGTCTGACTAACATTAAGTGATAAACCTATTAAAATGGTATAATACCAATGCCCAGGGTCCATTAGTGATCTTCGCATTCTCAGTGAAGATACGAATGAAGAACTTAAGAAACTTGTTGTCATATTCATAGCGGGACCCAGATAGTACAAGATAAAGGATGTTGAATGAAGATTTATGGAAGATAGTCTGAGTGTCCATGGTTTTCCCTGTACAAAATAAAAATATATAGTAGTAGTTATTATCTATTTATGATAAAATCAGTTAAATGACAAGTATGATACGTTTCTTTACCACAAAGACAGATTAATGTCAATTTTAAATGTTATACTTTCATACCAACACTTTTCTCCAAGGGTGCAATGATGTATGATGTCTCCTCCAGAATCCTCTCCTCTATAGACTGCTTCCCAGACCAAAGTTTCTCAGGGTCATTAGGGCGAAGAGACGTTGCACTCTCCAGCATGAGCTGTATTTCGAAATAATGAAACCTGGGGAGGGGTTTTAAAAATCTGACGAGCAGCTTACATTATATGATTTTGAAGAAAATAAAACTATAATCAGCGGGTAGTTTCAGGAGCTCTGCACAGTAAATAAAAAATGAATAATTTCTAAATGATTAAATGTGTTTCTGGTTGATTCTAACAATAGTATAGTTTTTGTTGTTATTTCTTTTTCCTTGTGTAGTGTTTGAGCATAAGGTTTTGGGGTCTTCTTGCAAAGTCCAAAGCCTTGGTAACCAGGGACTCCTTCATAGCTTCAAGCCCATTGAGAATCACAGCTGGCCTTCCACCAATATAAAGACTGAAAACCTTCCCATAGCGCTCTGCCAACTAGTTGGGAAAGAGCACATGAGGACACATTGCATACAACACAGTAACACTGTGATTACAAGTGATACAAGATAACATCACCCTTTGATGAAGGAATGACAATGTTTGAAACAAATAATGTAACTGATAGTTACACTGACACTGCTGATTCTTTCATGAGTTGTTATGCTATTTGAGGCATAATAACTGCACCTTCTCCAGGTCTTTCAAATGATTCCTCAAGCTCAGATGCAGCAGATTCCCAAATATCTGAATGGGTTTTGGACCAGGAGGAAAGTTTGTGGTTCGATTAATCTTCAGGATGAAAAAGAGGAAGCAGATGCCTATCCATAGTAGAACAAACGAGCCCAACATGATCGGCTGTCCTGTTCCACGCTGCACACTGCTCTTTATACATGCGCAGGAGGTTCACACATGGGTGTACAAAGTTTACACTCACACTGGCCATTGTGTACTTAAGTCATTGCCATTGTGGGAGGTACACATGTGGGATCTTAATTTGATCACCCGGTTGCAGGAGAACTTTACTGCAATACAGGAAATGTAAAACTTGTAGTGTATTTGAGGTTTAAAATGGCTTCTGAAGTTAGTAATTTCCACTTTGAAATTTCAGACATGATTTCCCCTTGCGAAAAATGTATAAATCCCTACAAACATGTCTATTAATTATAATCCATATAATAATTCACATTTCCTGTTGCTGCAGGATTATTTTCCTGCTGTAGCAAACTGGCTTAAATTAAGATCCAACATCTGTAGGCCTATGATTCTCAGTATGATCCACTTTTGTGAACAACAACAAGAAATCAAAAAGGCCACTGAATTGAAGTTGTGAAAACATACATTATTATCATCCTTGCTATTCTTCATCTATTGATTTCATACCCTTGACTTTCAGTGTGTATGACTGCCATGTACACTCTTACACGTAGAAAAAATTTGTTCTTTGCAGATGGATAGGGTTCTACCAATAACTATTTTTATCTGAAAAAAACTTTTTGGGGAGAAAAGGTTCTGTGATGATTCTTTGGAAGGCAAGAGGGATTCTTTGGAAGGCAATATTCTACATAGAACCCTTCTTAATCTGAATACCGGTAGTGTTTTTATTGTAATTGTTTTCACTTTCTTTTAAATAGGGCCTGAGCATTAGTGTTCACCTCACTGTTTAAACTTTAACATCAGGAGTTTGAGTAATCTGATAAGTTTAAAATGATAGGTCTGAGAATGTCTTAAACTGTACCTGGGAATATTTGTGCATGTATCTGGTATACCCTTAATCATTTTACATATACAGTACTGACATAGTTTATATCTTTGTCATGATTTCTGTCTTTACATTTAGTATTTTCTGTGATTGTATTGAGCAGAGAGTAAGAGAATAGAGTATGAGTGAATCAGCAGTGTATGGTATGGTACACTGCAAATTGGGCAGTTGTACCTAGTGATATTTTTTTCAGTGTAACATTTCTAGTGTTGATTCAGCAGTTAAATAAATGTAACACTCGGTGTTGTAAAATAACCCCATGAGTATTAATAACCAGAGTTTGTGTGATTGTGTCATTTTTCCTCTGTGTAACAAAAGGGCTGGTGGATGGAGCTCTAGGAGGACGGGCTCATGGTACCAAACACATCAAACACATGGAAACAACGTGTTTGATTCCGTTCCATTGACTCCATTCCAACCATTACAATGAGCCCATCCTCCTATAGCTCCTCCCATCAGCCTCCTCTGCTGTGTAGAGTAAAACACTCAAAACCATGCCCATCATTATCATATTTCCCAGCATGCTCTATTGCAGGTTGATTTTCAGAATAGTTTTTTTCAATTTCTGTTTTTGCATGTACATTGATTAGTTGATTAATCTTATGCTACACAAAGATAAATAACATACATTTTCTAAACTAATCCAACCTGTTAGCAGTTGGATTTATTGCACCTGTTACTAAGATGGTTGTTCCAGATTATTTAGGTAGTCTCATTAACCAATCTTCCCTACCCTGACAGTCATTGAATGCAGGTTGCAAGTGATTAAAAGTTCAAATTGTTGGATATCCTCACTCTGGCTGGATTTTAAAAGGAATTACAGATCACTTTGCTAGCCATCCTAATGTGACTTTCAGTCCTTATGTGGCCTGTAAACCAGGAGTTTTAGACCACTGTGTTAGGGTATAACTAGGCTCTCAAAGAAAGGCCTTATGATATACAGTGAGGGAAAAAAGTATTTGATCCCCTGCTGATTTGGTATGTATGCCCACTGACAAAGACATGATCAGTCTATAATTTTAATGGTAGGTTTATTTGAACAGTGAGAGACAGAATAACAACAACAAAATCCAGAAAACGCATGTCAGAAATGTTATAAATTGATTTGCAATTTAATGAGGGAAATAAGTATTTGACCCATCTGCAAAACATTACTTAGTACTTGGTGGCAAAACCCTTGTTGGCAATCACAGAGGTCAGATGTTTCTTGTGGTTGGCTACCAGGATTGCACACATCTCAGGAGGGATTTTGTCCCACTCCTCTTTGCAGATCTTCTCCAAGTCATTAAGGTTTCGAGCCTGACGTTTGGCATCTCAAACCTTCAGCTCTCTCCACAGATTTTCTATGAGATTAAGGTCTGGAGACTGGCTAGGCCACTCCAGGACCTTAATGTACTTCTTCTTGAGCCACTCCTTTGTTGCCTTGACCATGTGTTTTGGGTCATTGTCATGCTGAAATACCATTCCACGACCCATTTTCAATGCCCTGGCTGAGGGAAGGAGGTTCTCACCCAAGATTTTACGGTACATGGCGCCGTCCATCGTCCCTTTGATGCGGTGAAGTTGTCCTGTCCCCTTAGCAGAAAAACACCCCCAAAGCATAATGTTTCCACCTCCATGTTTGACGGTGGGGATGGTGTTCTTGGGGTCATAGGCAGCATTCCTTCTCCTCCAAACACGGCGAGTTGAGTTGATGCCATAGAGCTCGATTTTGGTCTCATCTGACCACAACACTTTCACCCAGTTCTCCTCTGAATCATTCAGATGTTCATTGGCAAACTTCAGACGGGCCTGTATATGTGCTTTCTTGAGCAGGGGGACCTTGCGGGCGCTTCAGGATTTCAGTCCTTCACGGCGTAGTGTGTTACCAATTGTTTTCTTGGTGACTGTGGTCCCAGCTGCCTTGAGATCATTGACAAGATCCTCCTGTGTAGTTCTGGGCTGATTCCTCACCGTTCTCATGATCATTGCAACTCCACGAGGTGAGATCTTGCATGGAGCCCCAGGCCGAGGGAGATTGACAGTTATTTTGTGTTTCTTCCATTTGCGAATAATCGCACCAACTGTTGTCACCTTCTCACCAAGCTGCTTGGCGATGGACTTTGTAGCCCATTCCAGCCTTGTGTAGGTCTACAATCTTGTCCCTGACATCCTTGGAGAGCTCTTTGGTCTTGGCCATGGTGGAGAGTTTAGAATCTGATTGATTGCTTCTGTGGACAGGTGTCTTTTATACAGGTAACAAGCTGAGATTAGGAGCACTCCCTTTAAGAGTGTGCTCCTAATCTCAGCTCGTTACCTGTATAAAAGACACCTGGGAGCCAGAAATCTTTCTGATTGAGAGGGGGTCAAATACTTATTTCCCTCATTAAAATGCAAATCAATTTATAACATTTTTGACATGCGTTTTTCTGGATTTTTTTGTTGTTATTCTGTCTCTCACTTTTCAAATAAACCTACCATTAAAATTATAGACTGATCATGTCTTTGTCAGTGGGCAAACGTACAAAATCAGCAGGGGATCAAATACTTTTTTCCCTCACTGTATGTAATGTATTGTCATAAAGAGTTTAATTATAATGGCTAATACAGGTGAAGGATCTTAATTTGAGCCAGTTTGCTAAAGCAGTAAAATAATCCTGCAGCAACAGGAAATGTGAATTATTATGTGAATTATAATTAATGTATATTTTGTTAGGGGTTGATACATTTTTCGGAAGGGAAAATCAAGTCTGACATTTTTAAGCAGAAATGACAAACTTCAGAAGCCTTTTTAAACCTCAAGTACACTACAAGTTTTACATCCTGCAACATGGTGATCAAATTAAGATCCTACATCTGTAAGGCTGGTGGAACTGTTCATAGATGCTTCTAGGAAAAACCCTTCAAAGATAAAGGGTTATCTCAAAGATAAAGGGTTCAGGGTTTCCCAGACTCGGTCCTGGGGCCTCCCAGGGGTGCATGTTTTAGCTTTTGCCCTAGCACTACACCGCTGATTCAAATAATCAAAGCTCGATGATGAGCTGATTATTTGAATCAGCTGTCTAGTGTTCGGGCAAAAAACAAAACGTTCACCCCTGGGAGGCCCCAGGACTGAGTTTGGGAAATCCTGCTATGGAGATCAAACTGAAGAACCCTATATGGTTCTACTTAGCACCTTTTTTTCTAAGAGTGTAGGTATTAATACAACCTTATGGTAACACGTTACTTAAAAACCAACGGGTGTTTGCGCTTCATAAGCATATGACCCCTTTATAATGTGGTCCTGGCCTTTGGAAGAGCCTTCCGGAGGATCTGAGGACCTCAGAAACTGTAGACCTTTTTAGCCATACTGTCTATTTTATCTCATTCTATATATCTTATTTTCATTTATTTGAATGCATTAGTCTCATGTCCACTGTTATTGTTTTATTGTTATATTATTTTGTATTTTATTAGGGATCCCTGCAAAGGCAGCAGCTACTCTTCCTGGGGTCCAAACATCTCATTTGTCTCATTTAGAAAATGTAGGACTATTGCATTTTCACACCTTTTATTTTATTCTTTAAGCACTTTGAAATGCATCTCCTGTAAGAAATGTGCTCTATAAATAGTTTCATTTGAGTTTTATCATCTCAAATTGATCCTAATTAAATAGCAGCCATTTTGATCCCTTTTTGAATTAAAGCCGTAACTTGGTCCTTGTCACGCAACCCCATTTACACATTTTCAACTGTATTCAGGTTTTAACACCTATCGTCACGCACAGAAGAACAATGTCTGGATATTGAAATCATGTCATGTTTTAACTTACTTTCAACATTGTAATTATGTCAATATTTACAGGTCTGATAAAAAAATATATCAGGCTAATTAGCAGCTATGTGTAACAGCAAGATGTCCTATCATAAACTGACCATGAACTGTGTGAAAGGTGCTGTATAGATAAAGTACATTGCAGTACAATATCTCACATTAAAACATTTTTTATTTAGAATTCATCAAGCCACAGATTCCCACAATAAGTTTTGAAAGTACTATCCAGTAAAACTGGTACTGAATGCCTATAACATCAGATATCCCTGTAGGGTTCACTAGTGAGTTTTCCCCATCAAGGGTGTGTGTAATGAGTCCTATATTACATATTCACATAAGCAAATTGTGACAAATTAAAAACAAAAATGTGTTAAGCACAAATACATATAGATAGTTGAATATTATATTATATTACAATATTACACCAATCCTATTTGATCTCTGTCTAGAATATCTTCCCCCTAACTAGTTCCCTCTCAGTCTTACACCCAGTCTGTAGGGTTTGGGGGACAGGGTTACACCAAACACAGGGGTGTAGTCAGGTTCCCCTGCATCCTCAGGCCAGACAAACTTGAAGCGTCGCAGCAGAGTTACCATGATCAGGAAGAGCTCCATGCGAGCGAGTCCTTCTCCAAGACACATTCTGGGCCCTGCAACAACAACAAACTGTATGAGCCCTTTATGTATTATGATGTCAACAACAGCAGTGATGCACTTTGAGTTGCTCTATCCCTCACCTGCAGAGAACGGCATAAAGGCCTCAGGCTTCTTAAACTCGCCCTGCTCGTTCAGGAAGTTTAAGGGGTTGAACTCATGGGGGTACTTCCACTGACCCTCTTCAGACAGCACAGAGGTAAGGTTTGGAATGATCAAAGTTCCCTGCAAGTAAGAAACAGAGAAAGAGAGAGAGAGAGAGAGAGAGAGAGAGAGAGAGAGAGAGAGAGAGAGAGTGTCAGCTTCCTGCCTCCTGTTTGTCTCCGGGCCTCTAGAGGTCATCTGTGTTCCCCTCTGCCTTAGTTCTTCCTCGTGTGTCCTAATTAGCTTGATCCAGGTCACCTGTGCCTTGTTTCCCCTTGTGTATTTTAGCTGTGTGTTTTCCCCTTGTTTCTCACTTGGTTATTGAGTCCTGGCTATGTGTCTCCTGCTTTGTTCCACCGTGTCTTTCCAAGTAAGGTTTTCTAAGTTATCTTTAGTTTGTTTTTCTCCCCTCGTGGAGTTATTTTGTTTTGCCTCCTGTTTTGTTAACATACCTCTTTCTGAGAAGAACTTTTGTTGGACTATTTGTGAATGGCGAAGAACCTTTGTTTTTACATTAAATCTACTGGCCTGGAGTATTGCCTTGGGTGTTTCATTTGGGTCCTACTACACCTCCTCTGTGGCTAAGGGATATTACCCCCAGCTCTCCACATCTGAGACCGGAGTTCTAGCACGGCTTGTGACAGAATAACCAAGACTATCATGGACCCAGAAACACTCAGTTCCCAGGACCTGTTGGCGGTGATCACTCGACATGAGGCTTCTTTCCAGCGCCATGAAGCCGTTCTCAGCCGACAAGAGGAGCTGATGGCTAGACATTCTCAACTCCTGGCCGAAATGATGAGTTCCCTTCACCAGCTCTTTGAACGCCTCCTTGGTCCTCTCCCTTCCCCCAGGTCACCTCCCAGTGACGACAGGCCTTCTCGGTTGGCGGAGCCCCGACTACCACCTCCCAAGCCCTTTTCTGGGGATCCAAGCTCTTGCCAGGGTTTCCTCACCCAATGCTCCCTCACCTTCGAGCTCCAATCCTCAAGTTTTCCCACAGACCGTTCCAAGATTGCCTACATCATTACCCTTCTTTCAGACAAGGCGCTCGCCTGGGCCTCTGCGGTGTGGCAGTCCCAGGAGGCCTGTTGTGATTCCCACGCTGCATTTGTAGAAGAGTTCAAGCGGGTGTTCGATCATCCTGTCAGTGGGCGGGAGGCTTCCAAGCGCCTACTGTCTCTCCGTCAGGGCTCCCGAAGCACGGCAGATTTCGCCATTGATTTTCGGACCATAGCAGCAAGGAGCGGATGGAATGATGAAGCGCTGAGGGTCTGCTTTCAGGGAGGGTTATCTGAGCCCCTTCAAGATGAGTTAGCCACCCGAGAACCAGCTGGAGATCTCGAGTCCCTCATAGCCTTGGCCATCCGCCTGGACAATCGTCTAAGAGAGCGGAGAACGGCTCGCCGCCAGGTGTCTCAGTCCCAAGTTCCTCGGAGCAGCTCTGTTTCTCCTGTTTGGACTCCGTCATTCAGAGCTTCCCGGCTCCTGAACTGCTCCAGGATTCCCCGGAGAGCATGCAGTTAGGCCGTTCCAGGCTTTCTCCCAATGAAAGGGAACGTCGCATGAGGGAGCGTCGGTGCCTCTACTGCGGGGTTGCCGGCCACTTCCGATCCACTTGCCCCGAGCTTCGGGAAACGCCAGTCCCGCCCAGCTACAGGAGGGCTGTGATGGGGAGAATTAGAGCTCCTCCTACTAACGCTGTCCTGGCTATTCCAGCCACTCTGTCCTGGGAGGGCCACCAGCATCGGGTCCAGGCTATGATCGATTCCGGTGCCGCAGGTGATTTCCTGGATGTAACCTTGGCTAAGGAACTTAAGATCCCTACCCAACTACTTCCTCATCCCCAGGCAGTTACAGCCTTAGATGGCAGACCTCTGGAACCAGGAAAGGTTACAGAGGCGACTCAGTCCCTGCGACTTACCATCTCTCAACACCAGCAGGAGGAAACCTTCTATCTCATTGACTCTCCCGAGTATCCTATTATCCTGGGTCACCCTTGGCTATGCAGACATAATCCCCAGATCGACTGGCCTACTGGCACCATTCTAAGCTGGGGTCCCACTTGCCAACTCACCTGCATGCTTCAGAGTCCCTCAGCCCCTAGTACCCAGTTTCAAGAGTCTGTTGACGTCTCCCTAGTCCCCAGTGTTTACCATCGGTTCAAGGCTGTGTTCAGCAAGGCCCGGGCTACTTCCTTACCGCCTCATCGCACGTAAAATTGTGCCATTGATCTACTCCCTGGGTGCTGCCCTCCTAGAGGTCGGATCTTTTCCTTGTCCTCCCCCGAGCACGCAGCTATGGACACCTACATTAAGGAGTCCTTGGCAGCCGGCCTCATCCATGCCTCTACTTCCCGGCTGGGGGCGGGCTTCTTTTGTTGAAAAGAAGGACGGGGGTCTTAGGCCTTGTATTGATTACGGGGACTCAACAAGATCACGGTTCGGAATCGATATCCTCTTCCTCTCATGGCCACTGCTTTTGAGCTGCTTCAAGGGGCTTCCATTTTTTCTAAACTGGATCTCCGCAATGCTTACCATCTCGTGCGGATCCGGCAAGGTGACGAATGGAAGACGGCGTTCAACACGCCCACGGGCACTATGAATATCGGGTGATGCTGTTCGGGCTCACCAATGCCCCCCGCAGTATTCCAAGCCCTGATTAATGATGTTCTCCGGGATATGCTTAATCTGTTCGTCTTCGTGTACCTGGACGATATCCTCATCTTCTCGAGGTCACTGAAGGAGCATGAGGGGCATGTTAGCCGGGTTCTCCAGAGGCTCCTTGACAATCACCTCTATGTTAAACCTGAGAAGTGTGAATTTCATGTTTCTCAGACTCAGTTTCTCGGGTTTATTGTCACTCCCGGGCACCTAGAGATGGATCCCAAGAAGGTCGAAGCGGTCCGCAGCTGGCCCACACCTGCCACGGTCAAGGAGGTTCAACGGTTCATTGGCTTTTCTAACTTCTATCGGAAGTTCATCAAGAATTTCAGCTCAGTGGTAGCCCCCTTGACGACGCTTACCAAGGGAGGAGGGACCAAGGTTCACTGGGGTCCGGAAGCAGCAGGGGCCTTCGAGGATCTCAAGCGCCGCTTCACGTCTGCTCCGATTCTGGTGACTCCTGACCCAGAAAGACCTTTCGTGGTGGAGGTGGACGCCTCAGAGGTGGGGGTGGGAGCCGTCCTGTCACAGAGGGGTGAGGATGGGAGATTACACCCTTGTGCCTTCATGTCTCGCCGCCTGTCTGAGGCCGAGCGCAACTACCACGTGGGGGATCTAGAGTTGCTTGCAGTAAAACTGGCCTTGGAAGAGTGGCGCCATTGGCTTGAG
This sequence comes from Coregonus clupeaformis, assembly GCF_020615455.1. Lineage (NCBI taxonomy): Eukaryota > Metazoa > Chordata > Actinopteri > Salmoniformes > Salmonidae > Coregonus > Coregonus clupeaformis. The sequence goes on from NC_059202.1 coordinate 7,115,608, forward strand.
GGGGCTCAGCACCCGTTCCAGGTTCTCACAGACCACAAGAACCTGGAATATCTCCAACAGGCTAAGCGGATGAACCCTCGGCAAGCACGATGGTCCCTTTTCTTTAATCGATTCCAGTTCCTCCTGTCTTACCGACCTGGCACCAAGAACGTCAAGCCGGATGCCCTGTCTCGAGCCTATTCTCCCGAGGTACAAGAGAAGCCCTTGGCATCGATTATTCCGAGGTCTAGGATCGTCGCACCTCTTCAGTGGGAACTAGAAAGAGGGGTACGAGAAGCCCTTGTCCATGAGCCCGATCCAGGCGGTGGTCCTGCCGGTCGCCTGTACGTTCCTCTCTCTGTTCGGGCCCGCGTCTTGCAGTGGGGTCATGAGTCGCCCTTGACATGCCATCCAGGCAGTGCTCGCGACACTGGAATTCCTCCGACGGCGGTTTTGGTGGCCGTCCATCAAGAAGGACGTGCAGGTCTATGTTGAGGCCTGCCCGGTGTGCAACCAGGGAAAGTCGACGCGCCAGCGACCCCAGGGACTGCTCCATCCCTTACCTATTCCTCGAAGGCCATGGTCACACCTTTCTCTGGACTTTGTTACGGGACTTCCTCCATCCCAGGGCAACACCGTCATCCTAGTGATCGTTGACCGGTTCTCTAAGGCTGCCCGGTTTATTCCCCTGCCCAAGCTGCCCTCGGCTAAGGAGACTGCTGAGCTCCTCATGAACCATGTCTTCCGGATATTTGGCATTCCCCTGGACGTGGTCTCTGACCGAGGTCCCCAATTCTCGTCCCGGTTTTGGGGGGCCTTCTGCAGGCTTATTGGGGCCACAGCCAGCCTATCGTCAGGGTTCCATCCAGAGTCTAATGGCCAAACGGAACGGATTAATCAGGATCTGGAGACCACCCTGCGGTGTATGGCGGCCAGTAATCCCACGTCTTGGGCCACCTATATCATTTGGGCTGAATATGCCCACAACACCCTCCAGTCTTCAGCCACCGGATTGTCCCCCTTCGAATGCCAGTTCGGTTACAACCCTCCATTATTTCCAGAGGAAGAGGCGCAAGTTGGTGTTCCCTCGGCCCAGCGCTTTGTCCAACGCTGTAGGCGGACCTGGAAGAAGGCCAGGTGTATCCTCCTTCGGACCTCCCAGAGATACCAAAGTCAGGCTAATCGACACCGCCGGACGGCCCCTAGTTTCCGAGCTGGTCAGAGAGTTTGGTTGGTCACTAAGAACCTGCCCCTCCGGGTCGAATCCAAGAAGCTTTCCCAGAGATACATCGGCCCTTTCCGCATTGCTAGAAAGGTTAACCCTGTTTCGTATCGTTTGGTTCTGCCTCGCTCCCTTAGAGTTAACCCCACTTTCCATGTTTCACTCCTTAAACCTGTCTTGTCTTCTCCTTTTGCCCCCCCACGCAGACCCCCGCCACCTCCCAGGATCATTGACGGCCAGCCAGCCTACACAGTCCGCCGGATACTGGACTCCCGGAGGGTCCAGAACTCTCTGCAGTATCTGGTGGACTGGGAGGGCTACGGGCCAGAGGAGCGCTCCTGGGTTCCAGCCAGGGGACATCCTGGACCCAGGTTTGATCCGAGATTTTCGCACCCTGGGGCCGGGGGTGTTCTGGAAGGAACGTCAGGAGTCGTTCCTAGAGGAGGGGGTCCTGTCAGCTTCCTGCCTCCTGTTTGTCTCCGGGCCTCTAGAGGTCATCTGTGTTCCCCTCTGCCTTAGTTCTTCCTCGTGTGTCCTAATTAGCTTGATCCAGGTCACCTGTGCCTTGTTTCCCCTTGTGTATTTTAGCTGTGTGTTTTCCCCTTGTTTCTCACTTGGTTATTGAGTCCTGGCTATGTGTCTCCTGCTTTGTTCCACCGTGTCTTTCCAAGTAAGGTTTTCTAAGTTATCTTTAGTTTGTTTTTCTCCCTCGTGGAGTTATTTTGTTTTGCCTCCTGTTTTGTTAACATACCTCTTTCTGAGAAGAACTTTTGTTGGACTATTTGTGAATGGCGAAGAACCTTTGTTTTTACATTAAATCTACTGGCCTGGAGTATTGCCTTGGGTGTTTCATTTGGGTCCTACTACACCTCCTCTGTGGCTAAGGGATATTACCCCCAGCTCTCCACATCAGAGAGAGAGAGAGAGAGAGAGAGAGAGAGAGAGAGAGAGAGAGAGAGAGAGAGAGAGAGAGAGAGAGAGAGAGAGAGAGAGAGAGAGAGAGAGAGAGAGAGAGAGAGAGAGAGAGAGAGAGAGAGAGAGAGAGAGAGAGAGAGAGAGAGAGAGAGAGAGAGAGAGAGAGAGAGAGAGAGAGAGAGAGAGAGAGAGAGAGAGAGAGAGAGAGAGAGAGAGAGAGAGAGAGAGAGAGAGAGAGAGAGATCAAAGTGGAGAAGAAATAAGGAACATTATGTTAGAGATTTTGAAATGAGAAGACAAGACATTTTAGATGTATTGCTGCTTCTCACCTTTGGGATACTGTAGCCCATCACCTCAGTGTGTCTGGTGGTGCTATGAAACACACTGAGGGGGACAGTACTGGCGATGCGCTGACTCTCGTGGGTAACTGCCTGAGTGTAAGGCATCCTGTGTCTGTCCTCAAAAGATGCGTGTTCTTTCCCCTCCAGAACTGTGTCAATTTCCTGCTGACACCTCTCTGAGAAGACCAAAGGGAAGGGATGTTGGCAAAAAAGGGCTGAAGTCAAAAGGGCTTATCAACATTGCCTGACACCTTTTTTCTTGAGGAATAATCTACAACTGCTACAACTGTAGTAGTAGAAAGATACTTTTTCAATGTCAGCATTAGAAAATAAAGCAAACAGACCCTGAATCTCTGGGTGGGTCATGAGGTATAGAAAAGCAGTGAGCAGTGTGTTGGAGGTGGTGTCTGTTCCAGCAAAGTGCAAGTCCAGGATGTACATTATGAGTTGGGCCTCTGAAAAAGAAGATCCATCATCTCCTCTCTAGTGGGGAGAGTACAGCAGTGTCAGACTAAAACTGTGATGATTTTGAAGGCACTGTACTAACTAGTCATAATGATAGATGATGTGGTCTAACCCTCTCATCTAAACACTTAAACTCCCATAAATAAAATGAACACACTTTTTCTAGTTCATCCAGGTAGCAGTCAATGAAGTCCCTTGGCTCCCCAGGAATCCTGGTTTCCTTATGCTGAGTGACTAGTCCAAGAGACATCTGTTTGCAACAAATTGCATTTTGAAAGGCCTTCTGGAATGGCAAGGGAAGGTGTCGGAGCATGGGCACTGTGTCATAAAGCTGTGGAGAAAGACCAAGTAATGAGTCAGAACTACTATTGAACCAACCATTCGTTATGCTTCCATTAACTTGTGCAATGATTTTTTTGTCGAGATTTGGAAAGTTCGCATAACAATAAATAGATGTGACAATTGCCTGCTAGGGTGCGTTTCCATTTAACTATCTTGTGTTGATGAAAACAGCTGGACGTAATGACGTCACACCAACACCAAAAAAATATATATACAGTGTCTAATAAAAATGTAGTGGTTGAAGTTTCCATTACCCATTTAGGCAAATTGCGCATTAATAACTTGCCAACAGCCTGTAAGACCTCCCACCTTTCTATTTCATGTCTCAGTTAGCCCACGAAAGCCAACATGGATAATAATTATCATGTGCCAACGTATCGCCATGGTCCGTGCCATGGTGAAACTTGCACTCCTGTAGATCTGAAATAATTGGATGGTGAATCTTGCCAGCTAACCAGAAAAGCAAGGCGAAGCAATTCAGGCATTTTTGAAAGTCAGGACAATTCTTGTCCTGCAAAGAAACATTATTTGTATATTTGAAAATTTTGATTTTGCAAGACGTAGGCATTTAGAATTAAATGTGAAGTGGAGCTTTAGTTTTATTATAAAAACACAATTTCCATCATCATTTGTCGCAATATATAAAGTTAGACAAAATAAAAATCCACCTGTCGAATGGTAAAAATGTTGTCGATCTTTAGAAAATGTCTCATATCTGCCGTTTCCATTACACGCCACAATGATTTTATGTGCCACATTGCTTTTTTAGAATAAATCTGGGTCAATGGAAACCTGCCTAATGATCTACCATCCATATCTGCTTTCAAACCAAAAGGTGTGATTTACAGGAAGCAATGTAATTAACATTGTTCTATGCTGTTTTATGTAAGTATACAGTTACCAAAAAGCTGTAATTATGTATAATACCATAGCCCAGGGTCCATTGGCGATCTTTGCGTTCTCAGTGTAGAGCTTCACGAAGGTCTTAAGAAACTCATCGTTATAGTCATAACGTGACCCAAAGAGGACAAGGCAGATGATATTGGATGCAGCATTGTGGAAGAGAACCTGAGGGTTCATGGATTTACCTGTGGAAAAATAACAATATTACTTTGATAAGAGATTTCTTTGTTCTCTTTAACGTTGAGCAAGAGGGTCATCTGTATAAGGACATCTGTTAAATGGCTATGTTACGTTCCTACAAAACAAAACACAATTTTCTATGTTCCACTTTCGTACCAACGCTTTTCGCCAAGGGTGCAATGATGTGTGATATCTCCCCCAGAATCCTCTCCTCCATGGACTGCTTCCCCAGACCAAAGTTTTTCAGGGTCATCAGGGCGAAGCGACGATGCTCTTTCCAGCTGGAGCCATAGTCCACAAGAATGACACCTGGGATAGTTTATTACAATTGGTCAGTATTTATTGACATATCCATCAAATGATAGTTATGTTCTTAAGTGGAAAAAACAGGAATATGAAGAAAAGGTTGTTTCAGAACAGAGCTCTTCACAGTAATAGATTGAAGTGTTTTCTTGTTGATATCAATAATGTCCTGTACTGTATATTTGGATACTATTACCTTTTCCTTCTGTGATGTGGTTGACCATAAGGTCTTGGGGTCTTCCTGCAAAATCTGCAGCCCTGGTAACCAGGGCCTCCTTCATAGCTTCAAGCCCATTGAGAATCACAGCTGGCCTTCCACCAATATAAAGACTGAAAACATTCCCATAGCGCTTTGCCAACTACGGAAATGAACATATTAAAGGATTGGCTCACTATTTTTAAACTAAATCTTTATTTTTATGTAAATGGCATGTTATAGAAGGGTCCAGACACTTTTTTAGTAATTTCATTTGGTTTTGAGAAACTATCCCCACCTGCAATAGACCTTCGTCATTGCTCGTTCTGCAGTATGGGAGCTATGGGAAAACATGAACTGTGAATTGCGTAATTCCGAACTTTATCCACAACGTTATATTCCATTTGTGAAAAAAAATTGTGAACCAACACTTTAAGTATATTAAAGGTGCATAGTGTTGCAGTTGCATAGTGCACCTTTAAAGGCTATTTTCCTAATGGAATTGTTGAATTGAGTAAAACTGATCCAATCAGCAATGTATGGCCTTGAGATTACAGGCAACATAAACTGCATACACAGCCCCACTTATTACGCAATTATAGACCTATGTGCAAAGGTTGCTTTGATAAAACTATTTGATAGATGTTATATTCATATTGCAAAAAGGAATTATGGATTTCATCTGAAACATCCAAGTAATGCTTATTGATTCTTCATGAGAGCTAAAATAGCATAATAGAGTTTTATACAAGGCTTACCTTCTCCAGGTCTTTCATAGGATTCCCCAAGCTCAGATGCAGCAGATTCCCAAATATTGGAATGGGTTGTGGACCAGGAGGAAAGTTTTGGGGTCTATTAAACTTCAGGAAGAAGAATAAGAGGAGACAGATACATATCCACAGCAGAACGAACGAGCCCAACATACTTGTTGTTCCGTTCCAACTACTGCAGTGACCGCACTTTGCTCTACTCTTCTCCAAAGCTATATAGACATGCGCGTACACGCATGCGCGTCGGCGTCCGAAGTATACACATGCATTTGCACCAAAAACAAGTTTTGTTGTATAGACTTCTCTATTTCTCACACAGTCATTGACACTAACTAGGTTTCCATCCAATTGTCGACAGATTTTCATGCACATTTTCCCACCAGTGGTGTTTCCACCCAATGGATTTGTTGCAGATAACAATCAGTGCGTGATGACGTGGTGCACACAACATTTACTTTTTTGCTTAAATTTTCATGTACCGAAAACAAATCTAAATTTCAATCTGTTTCCATCGCATTTTCAACTCTACCGATAGTTGTCACAAAAACTGTTGTGTTGAATAGCAAATGTGCCTACTCTGGTCTTGGCACCTGCGCTCTAGCCAACAGTTTGCAGATAGAGTGCAGGTAGGCTAGTCTACATGATGAGATTATTATGGATAAAAGCGAGAATCTTTTTATTTGTCAAACGGCAGTCAAGCATCAATCATCATGTCACCAGAATAAGACCATCGATATTTATTGGAAAAGGAGCATCAAGATCACCTTACACTTTCACCACTCTGTGAAGTTTATCATAATTTATTAACCTAATAAACCGCATTGTTTCCAGAGTCATAGTGGGAGGAGTCCAGGGGCGGTGTGTTCATTAGGGCGATATGGCCGACGCACTGCCAAACGGGAAAAGGAAGGGATTTTTTTTCTAATCAATTATATCACGGCAACAGTAGTTATCAGTGTTCTAATCTAGACGTCTGATCTGCCACTAAATGTCCAATCAGGCTAAAGTCGTGCTTCAAATGGCCCCGCCCCTTTTGGGGCGATTTCAGTCAGGTTGAAAATCGCCCCAGAAGTCTGTCATAGCCTCTCATGTAAAATCTTTTTTTTCAAATATCAGAGCTTTCAATACAATCTCTATGGGTTTCTGAGGGCTTGCACTTACGCGCTTTCGTCATACGTAACATAACCATGAACGTAACTAAGAAAAGAGCGGGTAGCAGCGTCAATCAATTCACGTACTACTATCAAAAGATGGCTAGCGTTCAGTGCAACACGATTGTCTCTTTGAAAGAAGTTCACATCAAAGACCATTCAAAACGAGCTACTGGAGTGTATGCTAGCGGTCATGAGGGAACATATTGTGGAGGAGGTGAAGTCGGCGAACTTCGTAGCTATCCAAGCTGACGAGACCACGGACGTTTCTACACAGACACAGCTGATGCTTGTGCTGAGGTACATAGATAGCAACCACAAAGTGCAGGAGCGCTTTTTGAGTTCCTTCCCATCTCGGAATCAACCTCAGTCTCAATCGCCAGTGTGCTTTTGGAGAGACTGAACGGTCTTTTTGCCGACGACGAGAAAGTCAAACTGTGGTGCACTGGCACTGTACCAGGTTCTCATGAGCTACAACCTCCAGGAGACGTTCTCTGAGACTGTGACTCTGTTGAACATCCTCATAACTACTCCCATGACAACAGCTGAAGCTGAGAGATGTTTCTCAACTTTGACACGAGTTAAGACATTCCTGCGAAATTCAATGGGCCAGGAACGTCTGAATGCACTGGCCATGCTTTCCATGGAGAGGGATCTAGTCCTCAGCATGCCTGATTTCAATGAGAAAGTCATTGACCGCTTTGCTGCATTGAAAGAGAGAAGAGAACAGTTTCAGTACAAGTAATGTAGCCTCTCTCTCTCTTTGTCCCTCCCTGTCTGTCTCTTTAACACACACACGCCCAAATCAGTTCACAGTTGATGTTGTTTAAAATAGTTATTTTTCATTTAAAAAAAAGTAAAAAAAATAAAATAATCTGTTCATGTTCATTTTTACAAATCTATACAATTGGCCAGAATATGGTTGTTCATATTTACAAATCTATACAATTGGCCAGAATATGGTTGTTCATTTTTACAAAGCCATACAGATAGCTGTGTTTACCTTTTCTAGAAATTATTTTCAAATTCTGTTTTCAGGCAAAATGTCTATCACTGTTCATTTTCACAAATCTATACAAGAGGGCAGAATATGGAAGTCTATAAAAAATTCTTATTACCAATAACTTGCATCAATGTTTTCAGTAGCCTCTATCAAAAGCTCCTGCTTGCTTGTTGTGAATTATGCTCAGGTGCACATATTTCCAATTCAACCATGAGGCAAAAAATGTGGTAAAAGCTCTTGTTGATCCTGCAATCTGAACAAATACCAAGATGCTGTATTTTCAGCTGATATTTCATTTGTTTATGGAAATGCATATTGTTTATGCAGTGTTGAGGAATGTGAAAGAACACCCTTGATTATTTTTACTGTGATAACTTATTTTGCTTTTGTAAGCCAACACTTTTGAGATCAGTCAATAAATGCTTCTGGCATTGACTTATATGCTGCCCCTGTCTTCATGTTGTTGCTGGACATATCTTTTTTTAAATGTGTGTAGGTCACCTAAATCATCAGAAAAATTGCCCCCCCTGAGAATTTTTTCAGGAGCCGCCACTGGGGAGGACCACACACCATATTATCGCGACTCCAAGTCTAAAAGAAATTGGAGATAATGTCTAGATACTTTTGACTATGGAGATCAAGTTTATAAATTGTCTGGCTGGGCTGATGAAACTGGTATAAATTGTCTGGCTGGGCTGATGAAACATTGGATTGCGCAGTGAGATGGAACAGAGTAAATAGGCATTTCAATTTGTGGAATAAACACCGGCTGGAATGCGGACCCCCACCCTTTGTATAATATATCAATATTTGCGCATAAAGGCATAGAACTATGGTCTAATTTATCAGCTGTGGTGAGGTAATATTAAATATTGCAAAATGTTTTAATAGAAACAGTTGACTTTCTTGTCAAGTACATCGATTACATTTTACAGTGTAGATTTTTCAAAGTAGCTAATCTTTTGCAGACAGCCCCTTGGCTTCAGTTTCACTAACCAATTAAACCAACCATCCCAGCATACTTCGCGTGTGCAACGGCTTCTGACTTTATGCTCATTTAAATATTTTGTTGGCCTGTTCTGGATTAATAGGTCAAGAATCTGGACCGGACCATATTGGATTCTCCTACCATTACCGTGCAAAGCAGTTTATATAGTCAAACAAAGCACAGCGAGTGAAAGGGGCTACCTGCTGTAGCTAGCTGACGTTAGCATTGGCTAGCAGGTGAGTTCGGGACTAAACCGGGAGGCAGCTAGCTACGGATCTGAACAAGACTTCCTAATCAGATGGAACTGGAGTCGGGAAGAACCGAACTTGGAGCTATGGGAGATTCGCTTCAACCTCAAACCCCAAGTCGACACGAGAAGAGTCTAGGATTGCTTACAACCAAATTTGTAACTTTGCTACAAGAGGCCAAGGATGGAGTTCTAGACCTGAAAGCAGTAAGCATGCCTCACTCTTTGTTGTTGGCACGCGGATGTTAATTTACCTTGTGTGACTAGCATTGCTAGCGGCCAGCTCATCAGTGATACGTTGGGTCAAGTGTTTATTCTATTTATGTCTAACGAGGTCATTGAATAGTTCAAAGCTTGTTTTAGCTACCTAGCCCTTCCTCTAAACTTACGAAAAGTTGGACGTGTGTGTTGTGAACAACATTAGCGTGACCAACAATAGTGTAGGAAGCCTTCAAAATAAAAGTCGCTATTGAAACTGATGCAAACGGTTACTAATAGTGGAGTCATGCCACAATTGGACTAGATAATGCTAAACAAAGTTGGAATTTTGTACTGTGATGTAAATTCAACAAAAGACAAGGTAATTTGACAACAACACAAAAAATTCAGTTGTCACACTGGATGCATTAGACTTCAGACTTGCATTGGGGGCATACTTACAGTGCATTCGGAAAGTATTCAGTAACAAAATGTGGAAGAAGTCAAAGGGTCTGTTACAGCCTTATTCTAAAATGGATTAAAACAAACATTCCCCTCAATCTACACACAATACCCCATGACAAAGTAAAAACAGATTTGTAGACATTTTTGCTAATTTATATAAAAAATAAATAAATAAATACCTTATTTACATAAGTATTCAGACCCTTTGCTATAATACTCGAAATTGAGGTCAGGTGCATCCTGTTTCCATTGATCATCCTTGAGATATTTCTATAACTTGATTGGAGTCCACCTGCGGTAAATTCAATTGATTGGACATGATTTGGAACGGCACACAAGAACCCGATGGTCTTGAGTTCCTCTGTGGAGATGGGAGAAACTTCCAGAAGGACAACCATCTCTGCAGCACTCCACCAATCAGGCCTTTATGGTAGAGTGGCCAGATGGACGCCACTCCTCAGTAAAAGGCACATGACAGCCTGCTTGGAGTTTGCCAAAAGGCACCTAAAGGACTCTCCGACCATGAGAAACAAGATTCTCTGGTCTGATGAAACCAAGATTGAACTCTTTGGCCTGAATGCCTAGCGTCACTTCTGGAGGAAACCTGGCACCATCCCTACGGTGAAGCGTGGTGGCAGCATCATGATGAGGGGATGTTTTTCAGTGGCAGGGACTGGGAGACTAGTCAGGATCTAGGGAAAGCTGAACGGAGCTAAGTACAGAGAGATCCTTGATGAAAACCTGCTCCAGAGCGATCAGGACCTCAGACTGGAGCGAAGGTTCACCTTCCAACAGGACAACGATCCTAAGCACACAGCCAAGACAACGCAAGACTGGCTTCCGGACAACTCTCTCAATGTACTTGAGTGTCCCAGCCAGAGCTCGGACTTGAACCCGATCGAATATCTCAGCGACGCTCCCCATCCAACCTGGCAGAGCTTGAGAGGCTCTGCAGAGAATAATGGGAGAAACTCCCCAAATAGAGGTGTGCCAAGCTTGTAGTGTCATACCCAATAAGACTCAAGGCTGTAATTGTTGCCCAAGGTGCTTCAACAAAGTACTGGGTAATGGGTCTGAATACTTATGTAAATGTGATATTTCAGTTATTTATTTTTAATACATTTGTAAAAATTTCTAAACCTGTTTTTGCTTTGTCATTATGGGGTATTGTGTGTAGATTGATGAGGGGAAAAAAACAACTTAATCCATTTTAGAATAAGGCTGTAACGTAACAAAATGTGGAAAAAGTCAAGGGGTCTGAATACTTTCCGAATGCACTGTATATTGCAATGTACAGCCTTACCTATGGCTCTTGGGTTCATGAAATTTGATATCAGCCTACTCAGTGACACCCACAGATTACAATTCTAAGGAGTTTACACAAATATTAGCGACTTTAACTGTGGGAAATCACCTCACAATTCAGTCTATTGTGCGTATTAGACATTCATATTGCAATGTACAGCCTTACCTATGGATCTTGTGTCCATTAAATGGTACGGGACTCAGGAAAATCAGCAACATTAAGGTCACAAGTCAAGTTATGTGTATTGAACATTCATATTGAAATGTATAGCCTTACCTATGGATCTTGGGTCCATGAACCATAAGGTAGGCTGATACCCCATTTCATGGACCCAAGATCTATAGGTAAGGCTATACATTGCAATATGAATGGCCAAGACGCACAATAGTCTAAATAGTAAGGTGATTTCCCACAGTTAAAGTCCCGCAATAAGAGCTACGACATTCATATTTGTGTAAACTCTTTAGAATTTGTCGCTCGTGCTAATGTTGTTCACAACGCACATGTCAAGTTGGCTAGCCAGCTAACTTGTTCTATTCTGCCCCCTGCAGACTCACTGAAGCAAGCAAGGCTGCACATTGTTGTTATGAACTGGATTTGGTCAGCCAGCAACCTGTTACTTGTGTTCAGAAACCACAACTTGGTGTCAGACTCAGAGCAACACAGACTTTTATGTTGAATACAAATCAAACCGCGAGTCACCATTTAACATGGGTTCAATTATGCTGACAAAACCGTGCTCTTTATCTAGGGTAGGTCCCTGGATGTGTTGTTTTGTTTAGTTTAGTTTAGACTGGGTGTGACAGACCACAACGGAATAGATGTCATCCCTAGCAGCAATGAGGATGAACCATCAGTTATCAGCACTAGCCATATGTTTATTGCTGTAAGTGCTTGTTGAACACAAGCATGAAACGACACTCCGCTATTTGTGACTTTGCCGCTATTTGTGACTTTGCATCTCATGAATAGTGAAGCTCCCTTGATGTTATATAATCTACTATGTATTAATCCTTTTGTTTCTCACTGTGGAATAGTCAATGGACCCCCAAATTGCTGTATACACTGATGTATGAATAACATTGACCACTCTTTCTCTCCCACAGGCAGCAGACACTTTAGCTGTACGACAGAAGCGCCGCATCTACGACATCACCAATGTGCTCGAAGGCATCGGATTGATCGAGAAGAAGTCCAAGAACAGTATTCAGTGGAAGTAAGTCAAGGACATGCAGAGGAACATGCATTACGAGCTCTGTTAGTAAATCTTGGGTGGCACCCCTTGCCATTCACAAACTATTAGCGTGTTTAAGCTGTCCTCAGATAATGAGCGTTCCTACCTATGCCTATCCCTTGACTGTTGTCTAGTCTATGTGTGTGTGTTATCTCTTTGTGATACCTGTGTTTCCTGTCCCCAGGGGTGTTGGGCCTGGCTGTAACACACGGGAGATAGCTGATAAGCTCATTGATCTAAAGGTAGAGCTTGATGATCTGGACAAGAGGGAGCACGAGTTGGATCAGCAGAGGGTCTGGGTCCAGCAGAGCATCAAGAACGTGACGGACGACTCACAGAATAGCCCATATCCTTCACTACAATCCCTCTATCTAGTTGTCACAAAGCTTAGCAGATGGGTTAAGGTGCACTGCACCCTAAAATGCTTTTGATCAGTGGTCAACCAACCAGTCAATCCCCAAGGCATTCCTAGTCGATCACCAAACATTTCTGTAAAAAACGTTAAAGCCTTGCTTTTCAATTTTTTAAATTTGTTTTGCGCTGTTGGCGGTAGGTGCACTTGATTCAGCAGCCCTAGCACCGGGAAGGCAAAGTGTACCCATTTTGAACCATTTCATGTGTCTGAAGGTAGAACTCCGCCCAGAAAGCAAGTGAAGTGTACCTATAGGCCTACCGCTGGCCAATCAGATAGCTCAGATCACCATGTCTGTAGAGTTTCCTCGAGCCATAGACTGTAAAAAGAAGCCTCGAAAGGACAGCAAAGTTGATACTGTGAGATTTCAAAACTCTTAAAACCATGACTAGAGAGTTTTTTTTTTTTTTTTTTTTATGTGTAAATTTATGTTAAAGTTGTTATTCAGCAATGTCAACACTTTGTTCAACACCTTTTTATAAGCCATAAAATTGACATTCTCCCTACTTCCACATGCTAAAACCAGCACTGCAGCTGCAATGAATGAGTATAGCAAAGTGTTCCGATAAGCTTGCGTTGTTATTATTAGCGGCTTGTGTCTTAAAAAAAACAACATTTTTGTATTTATTTGGTGTAATTTGTACGCCCCCTTTTCTCCCCAATTTCGTGAGATTACGATCTTGTCTCATCGCTGCAACTCCCCAGCGGGCTCGGGAGAGGCGAAGGTTGAGTCGTGCGTCCTCCGAAACATGACCCGCCAAACCGCGCTTCTTAACACCCGCTCGCTTAACCCGGAAGCCAGCCGCACCAATGTGTCGGAGGAAACACTGTTCAACTGATGACCGAAGTCAGCCTGCAGGTGCCCGGCCCGCCACAAGGAGTTGTTAGAGCGCGATGAGACAAGTTTTAATTTACCAGACATTGGGTGCATAAACTGATTAGGGCGTCCACCCACGGTGCTCAGAATGACAGAAATCACATTTAAATTATGGTAATTCATAACAGAACATGCAAGTCCAGGATACAACGATGTGCAGTCCTTGTTACCAAATTCTGATGTGCACTTTGAAGATGTTAGAATAACTGTCCACATTTACTTTTCCTCAGCCAACAAGAACGAACGAGTAACGAACTGCAAAATCACTAGCCTCTGTCAATCTATTATCCCCCATAGTAGAAAAGTTTAGCTATTCTATTGGTCAGCTTGTCGAGAAAGAAATAGGCTATTCCAAACAGATTCAGGGACAGTTGTGGGAAGATGGATCCCAAATTCATACAACCAGTAGGCCCTAGGCTACATACAAATAACAACTGTGGGAAGCGTTTCAGTCAACGTTCAAACTAGGAACACCATCAGAGAAAACACACGGGAGAGAGTTTATAGCTGCTGTGTGAAGGAAAAACCTCAAACGAAATGAACATTTGGTACAACATCAGAGAATGCATAGAGGGGATACATTTTTGTAGCTGACTGTTGGAAAAGTTTATTGCAACAGATCAAAACGTTTAGCTTAAAATATTTGTATACATTATAAGCGCAACAAAGCAGTAGGGCTAGGCGCAAATGTTCGCTCCATAATGAAATGAGTAGAAAACACCTTTGTCAAAAGTTCATGTGACATACGTTAGAAATTATGAAAGAGAGGAGATCTAATAGGCTACTTTGAAGCAAGGTAAGACATTTACATTTAGCGGACGCTCTTATCCAGAGCGACTTACAGGAGCAATTAGGGTTAAGTGCCTTGCTCAAGAGCACATCGACAGATTTTTCACCTAGTCGGTTCGGGGATTAGAACCAGCGACCTTTCGGTTACTGGCACAACGCTCGGTTACTGGCACAACGCTCTTAACCACTAAGCTACATGCCTCATATGTATTAAAACGTTCAGGTTTCAAACAATTACAGTGCATTCGGAAAGTATTCAGACCCCTTCCCCTTTTCCACATTTTGTAACGTTACAGCCTTATTCTAAAATCGATGTAAATATTTTCCCCCCTCATCAGTCTACACACAATACCCCATAATGACAAAGCAAAAACAGGTTTTTAGACATTTTGCTCTTTTGTCCATATAATCTCATAATGTAGGCTAGAGCGCACGTGCCAATACCAGAGTGGACACACTCACTATATAATGCAAACATTTTTGGTGTGAGAACAATCAACAGTGTTGAAAATGCGATGGAAACCCATTTAACTTGTATTTTTTTATTCGGTACATGGACATTTTACCGCAAAAGGTATTTTTATGTGCACTATGTCATCACACACAGCCTTTTTATCTGCAACAAGTTAATTTGATTGAAATACATCTCTGGTGGGAAAATGTGCATATTGTTTTTATGCTGATTTTAGAATATTCGCATGAAAATCTGTCGTCAACCCAGCTACTGATTCCGCAATCAGGAGCAGAAAGCGGCAGCAAGAAAGGCTCAAGCAAATCAGCCCCAGTGGATTTTTTTGCATCAATCTTAAGCAAGGCATCTAGCACATCACAAGTTATATTATTATATTATTATACAAGTAGAAAGTTGTTGAAATAAAAAGATTCACTGGAAGTTGACTGATGTTCCAAAGAGCCAACTGGAGGCTGGGAGAGGGAAGCGCAGTCTACTGAATGACAAAGGTCAATTTAACCACCATTTCTTTCAAATAAAAAGCCTGTTGAGAGAAAATGCTGATTTAAAAGCATCACTTGTTTCATTTTTCTCAGTAAAGATGCCAGTCTGACACAACTTGCTTAGGCAGGGAAGGAGAAGAATTTCCACGCTTGAGTGCATTAACTGTTTTCCAAAATTGATGGATCACCAGCAGTCTGAGAGAACTTAGAAAGTAGCTTGATTTAGCTTTTCTTAATTGAGGAAGTACATTATTTCTCAATTGCCGAAAACGCTGCCATTCAGCTACCGAGTCAGTTTTTCTAGCCTTGGACCAGGCCTGATTTCTCATCATAATGAGATCTGAAAGTACTATAGAGAACCAAGGATTTGGTCTATATTTAACTCCAAGGCATTTAAAGGGGGTGTGTTTGTCTGCCAGAGATATAAAAATAGATGAAGTTCTAGAGCTAATTCAGGGTCCGGCATGCATCTTATAAAGGGAAGCTTCGGCTGGGGATATTTTACATTTTGTTTATTTCGCTTCATAATTATACGAGGATCAATGTTTTTCTGTTTGGTATCTCTAATACATGCAGTAGGACAGTGATAACTGATGTCATTAGCAAAGACACCACTCAATAAGTACTTGTGGGGGCTATTTGTAAAAATGTGGTCAATCAGCGAGGAGTTTGCTGGGTTTCTTACATTAAATACATAAGCTCTTTCCCTTAACACAAACACACTATGGCTTATGTAAAACACGAAGACCTCTGCAGTGCATTCAAAGGTAAATATCTCTCATACATTTCTTATGTCTTTCTGTCAGTTTTCCCCCTTTTTTTATTCTGCTACCTCCTTTGTTTATTTTCTTCCCACTCACCCCATCTCTGTTTGGTCTCCACAGGTGACACCCTCCTAGCAATCCGCGCTCCCACAGGCACACAGTTGGAGGTGCCCATACCGGAGTCTGTAAGTGTTTGCACTATAATAATACCCATTTCAGACGTGGTATATTACCGGGAAAAAAAAGTGCTATGTTTATATGACCCCCTTTCAAACAGCCCCTTATTTACCACTTTTTGTGTGCTAATTTTCCCTTTTTATACATATCACTGTGTAACTTGCAAATGGGGGGGATGCGGGGTGTCACCTGTGGATTGTTTATGGACCGACGATTATGGATGTAGTGGATGTAGACGTCAATAAAACAAATGAACTCACTTTTTTGGGGGGGGGGGGGGATGAACAGCTGACTGAAGACGGGACAGTTGGCATTCGTGCAGTTGAGTCCGTTTCTGGAATTTTTTGCATTGTAATTTCAGAAAATGTCCATCTGCCGCTAATGTTATTTCCTGGTTGTAAAAATTCTACACTGTTCGCTCAATTTCAGTTTACACTGTGAAATATATTTTAAATAACAACAAATATAGTTTTTACAGCCATTTGAAGCTGGTGGAAAAAAACTGAAAGTAAAAGGCTCAACGCTTGCTAGTAACAGATGACATTCATATACTGACTATCTCTGAAACTCACTTAGATAATACCTTTTGATATAGTGGTAGCAATACATGGTTATAACATCTACAGAAAAGACAGAAATGCCAACCGGGGTGGTGTTGCGGTCTATGTTCAGAGCCACATTCTGGTAAGGCTTAGAGGATCTCATGTCAAATACTGTTTGAAGTAATATGGCTACAGGTTCACCTGCCTCACCTAATGCCCATTCTTGTGGGGTGCTGCTATAGACCACCAAGTGCTGACATTCAGTGTCTGGATAATATATGTGATACAGTATCAACAGAGAGGTATATTTTCTGGGTGATCTAAATATTGACTGGCTTTCATCAAGCTGCCCACTAAAGAAAAAGCTTCAAACTGTAGCCAGTGCCTGCAACCTGGTTCAGGTTATCAGGCAACCTACCAGGGTATTTACAAACAGCACAGGAATGAAATCATCCACATGTATTGATCACATCTTTACTAATGTTGCAGAAATCTGCTTTAAAGCAGTATCCAAATCCATCGGATGTAGTGATCACAATATGGTAGCGATATCTAGGAAAACCAAAGTTCCAAAGGCTGGACCTAATATTATGTATAAGAGGTCCTACAACAGGTTTTGTAGCGATTCCTATGTTGATGATGTAAAGAATATTTGCTGGTCTTTGGTGTGTAATGAGGAGCAACCAGACGCTGCACTGGACACATTTTATGAAACGTCTTATTCCAGTTACTAATAAGCATGCACCCATTTAAGAAAATGACTGTTAAAACTGTTAAATCCTTGTGGATTGATGAGGAATTGAAAAATGTTATGGTTAAGAGGGATGAGGCAAAAGGAGTGGCAAATAAGGCTGACTGCATAACTGATTGTCAAACCTATTGCAAATTGAGAAATAATGTGACTAAACAGAACAAAAAGAGGAAACTATACTATAAAACAAAGATAAATTATATAAAGAATTATATTAAAAAGCTTTGGAGCACCTTAAATTAAAACTTGGTCAAAAAGGCAAACTCAGCTCCATCATTCATTGAATCAGATGGCTCATTCATCACAAAACCCACTGATATTGCCAACTACTTTAATGATTTAAAAAATGTCATTGTCAAGGTTAGCAAACTTAGGCATGACATGCCATCAATAAACGCTGAACCTACACATCCTAGAATAACTGGCCAAATTATGAAAGACAAGCATTGTCATTTTGAATTCCGTAAAGTGAGTGTGGAAGAGGTGAAAAAATCATTGACGATCAACAATTACAAGCCACCTGGGTCTGACAACTTGGATGGGAAATTACTGAGGATGATAGCGGACGATATTGCCACTCCTATTTGCCATCTCTTCAATCTAAGTTTACAAACAAGTGTGTGCCCTCAGGCCAGGAGGGAAGCAAAAGTAATTCCGCTACCCAAGAATAGTAAAACACCCTTTTTCTGGCTCAAATAGCCAACCAATCAGCCTGTTACCAACCCTTAGTAAACTTTTGGAAAAAAATGTGTTTGACCAGATACAATGCTATTTTACTGTAAATAAATTAAGACTTTCAGCACGCTTATAGGGAAGGGCATTCAACATGCACGCACTTACACAAGTGATTGATTGGCTGAGAGAAATTGATAAAAGATTGTGGGAGCTGTTTTGTTAGACTTCAGTGCGGCTTTTGACATTGTCGATCATAGTATGCTGCTGGAAAAACGTATGTTATGGCTTTACACCCCCTGCTATGTTGTGGATCGAGCTTTACCTGTCTAACAGAACACAGAGGGTGTTATTTAATGGTAGCTTCTCCAACATAATCCAGGTAGAATCAGGCATTCCCCAGGGCAGCTGTCTAGGCCCTTTACTTTTTTCAATCTTTACTAATGACCTGCCACTGGCTCTGAGTAAAGCCTGTGTGTCTATGTATGCAGATGACTCAACACTATACACATCAGCTACTACAGCAAGTGAATCACTGCAACACTTAACAATGAGCTGTAGTCAGTTTCAGAATGGGTGGCAAGAAATAAGTTAGTCCTAAATATTTCAAAAACTAAAAGCATTGTATTTGGGACAAATCATTCACTAAACCCTAAACCTCAACTAAATCTTGTAATGAATAATGTGGAAATTGAACAAGTTGAGGATACTAAACTGCTTGGAGTAACCCTGGATTGTAAACTGTTATGGTCAAAACATATTGATGCAACAGTAGCTAAGATTGGGTGAGGTCTGGCCAAAATAAAGCGCTGCTCTGCCTTCTGAACAACAATATCAACAAGGGAGGTCCTACAGGCCCTAGTTTTGCACCTGGACTACTGCCTAGTCGTGTGGTCAGGTCCCACAAAGAGGGACTTGGGAAAATTACAACTGGCCCAGAACAGGGCAGCACGGCTGGCCCTTAAATGTACACTTAGAGCTAACATTAATAAATGCATGTCAATCTCTCATGGCTCAAAGTGGAGGAGAGATTGACGTCATCACTACTTGTTTTTGTAAGAAGTATTGACATGTTGAATGTACCAAGCTGTCTGTTTAAACTACTAGCACACAGCTCGGACACCCATGCATACCCCACAAGACATGCCACCAGAGGTCTCTTCACAGTCCCCAAGCCCAGAACAGACTATGGGAGGCGCACAGTACTACATAGAGCCATGGCTACATGGAACTCTAGTCCACATCAAGTAACTCACGCAAGCAGTAAAATCAGATTTAAAAAAAAACTGGTAAAAATACACCTTATGGAACAGGGAGGACTGTGAAGAGTAACACACACACACAGGTACAAACACACACATTCTAACACACATAACATACACACTATACACACACGTACACCTGGATTGTGTGTTGTAGTAGAGTAGGGGCCGGAGGGCACGCACTTAATGTATTGTGAAATCTTTTGTAAAATGTATTATAATTTATATTACTGCCTTAATTTTTGGAAGAGGAATGGGGATCCATAATATATACAAATATCCAGCAACTTTGCACAGCTATTGAAGAGGAGTGGGACAACATTCAACAGGCCACAATCAACAGCCTGATCAACTCTATGCAAAGGAGATGTGTCGAGCTGCATGAGGCAAATGGTGGTCACACCAGATACTGACAGGTTTTCTGATCCACGCCCCTACCTTTTTTTAAAGGTATCTGTGACCAAAAGATGCATCTGCATTCTCAGTCATGAGAAATCCATAGATTAGGGCCTAATTTATTTATTTATTTCAATTGACGTACACATCACTGACAAACTGAAATGGTCCACGCAGACAGTGTGGTGAAGAAGGCGCAACAGAGCCTCTTCAACCTCAGGAGGCTGAAGAAATTTGGCTTGGCACCTAAAACCCTCACAAACTTTTACAGATGCACAATTGAGAGCATCCTGTTGGGCTGTATCACCGCCTGGTACGGCAACTTCACCGCCGCAACCGCAGGGCTCTCCAGAGGGTGGTGCGGTCTGCCGAACGCATTACCAGGGGCAAACTACCCGTCCTCCAAGACACCTACAGCACCCGATGTCACAAGATGGCCAAAAAGATCATCAAGGACATCAACCACCCGAGCCACTGCCTGTTCACCCCGCTATCATCCAGAAGGCGAGGTCAGTACAGGTGCATCAAAGCTGGGACCGAGAGAATGAAAAACAGCTTCTATCTCAAGGCTTCAGACTGTTAAATAGCCATCACTAGCACATTAGAGGCTGCTGCTGCCTATTGAAATCACTGACCACTTTAAGAAATTGAACACTAGTCACTTTAATAATGTGTACATATCTTGCACTACTCATCTCATATGTATATACTGTATTCTATAATATTCTACTGTATCTTAGTCCATGCCGCTCTGTCATTGCTTGTCTATATATGTATATATTCTTAAATTCCATTCCTTACTAGATTTGTGTGTATTGGGTATATGTTGTGAAATTATTAGATAATACTTGTTAGATATTACTGCACTGTCGGAGCTAGAAGCACAAGCATTTCGCTACACCCGCAATAACATCTGCTAAACACGTGTATGTGACAAATGACATTTGATTTGATTTCCTTATTTGAACTGTAACTCAGTAAAATCTTTGAAATTCTGTCATTTTGGTTTTACATTTTTGTTCAGTGTAGTTAGTTTATCCACTGACTAGGGCTCTGTGATATGACCTAAAAATCTAGATTTTTCCAAAGTTATGGCCGATTCACGATATATATCTCAATTGTTTTTCTAAAATGTTTTCTCTAAATAAGCTTTGTTGTACAATTAAAGGCCAAATACACTGCATTTCAAACAGCAATAATCTAATGAATTCAGGGCTTATAAAATTACACCTAGGCTAAATATAAGCCTTCCACAACAATAAGACCCACTAATAATTTAATTATTTTATTAAAATAGTTTAACCTGTGTTAAACTTAGCATTTATTGCTTTTTTGCAAAAAATTACTGATAAGGCTTTCAAGTCTGTCTATGAAAATGTAACCCGAACCATGCATAATGCACATTCACTGATAATGACTAACTTCTTGTAGCAGGCATTATAGAAATGTAACACGGGTCTCATGAACACATTTACAAAACATAGACTAGACCGCTAGTATAACAGTCTTTGTCTAAAATGCTGCTAGTGGTACCGCAATGCCGCATGCAACAGAGTATTTCATTTACCAGAATCAATGTTCATTGATACGCCTGTTTTAGTAGTGTCTGGTCTGCGTGCAATTTGAGGAGATGAGACATAAAAATTGTATCTTAAGAAAGGTTAACTTCTGCTCTATTACACTAAAATAATGTCTCAATGTGTTTCGGTGTGCATATGACCGATTCTGTTGGACCAAACCTCAAATGCAAATAGCGACTTGAAACCGCTTGTCAGAAGTTCTCTCTCATCTTTGTTGTTGTAAGTGGCAAGGGAGGGGCTTGGTTTGTGTGCAAATGGGAAGGTTCATACAGCACAGAAGGAGCAAAAGGGGACAGACCAAAAAGACATGAGAACAAGTGGACATAAACGCTCATAAAGACGGGAAAAATCAACAATTTACTTGACTCTTGCGATACAGGCATTTGGAATATCACGCTAAAACATACATTCTAATTAATTTGATATATCACCCAGCCCTACCACTGTCTACCGAATTTAGGAGAATAGCTAAATGACTGAAATCTAGCTAGCTCACTGGCCAGGCAGTAGCCACTACTAGCCATTTAATTGTGAATGACCTATTTTATTTATTTTTTATCAAGCAACAGACAGTTTGTGGAAATGTAAAGATAACAATTAGTGGACTTGTTTTATGAAAGATCGGACAGTGAAACGTAAATAGATTGTTAGCTAGCTGTTGAGGCTTTCATTTATTTCTCAAATAATTAAGCTGAAACTAGGTTTCCCAAGTCATTCAGTGCTTACTGTTCATGCCGGTGAGCAAGCTACAGATGGCTCTGCAGCACATCTGTGTGACGTCCACACCCAAGAAGTCTCAACCAATCACCCAATGTAACTTATGAATATTAATGACTTTCCCTCCGGCTATCCTACGAAAGAAAATGTTGCTATGGGTACACTCGCAATGGCTGCCAGACCAACCATTATGCCATCGTTGACTTGAATGAGGACACCCATTCTATTTATTTTATTTCGATGGTAGCACATGCAGTCAGGAGTGAAGGAGAGGAGGGAAAGTGTTAAAAAATTTGATACATTATGTATCTGAATGGTCCACCACCCAAATGACATCCAGTCAACATGGGCCAGCATCCCTGTCGAACGCTTTCGACACCTTGTAGTCCATGCCCCGATGAATTGAGGCTGTTCTGAGGGCAAAAGGGGGTGCAACTCAATATTAGGAAAGTGTTCCTAATGTTTTGTACACTGTGTGTATATCCTGTCTATCTATCTTATCTATCTATACTGAGTATAGATATAGCTACTAATTAGAAATGTGGAAGCACACAAATACATCTAGGAGCACAATTGAAGGCCAATTTGTAAGTCGCTCTGGATAAGAGCGTCTGCTAAATGACTAAAATGTAAATGAAAGTACACTACATGACCAAATGTATGTGGACACCTGTTCATCAAACATCTCATTCCAAAATCATGGGTATTAATATGGAGTTGGTCCCCCCCTTTGCTGCTATAACAGCCTAAACTCTTCTGTGAAGGCTTTCCGCTAGATGTTAGAACCTTGCTGCGAGGACTTTCTTCCATTCAGCCACGAGCATTAGTGAGGTCGGGTGATTAGGCCTGGCAAGCAGTCTGCATTCCAATTCCTCCCAAAGGTGTTCGATGGGGTTGAGGTCAGGGCTCTGTGCAGGCCAGCCAAGTTCTTCCACACCGATCTCAACAAACCATTTCTGTATGGACCTCGCTTTGTGCACGTGGACATTGTCATGTTGAAACAGGGAAGGGCCTTCCCCAAACTGTTGCCACAAAGGTGGAAGCACAGAATTGTCTAAAATGTGATTGTATGATGTAGCGTTAAGATTTCCCTTCACTGGAACTAAGGGGCCTAGCCTGAACCATGAAAAACAGCCCCAGACCATTATTCTTCCTCCACCAAACTTTACAGTTGGCACTATGCATTCGTGCAGGTAGCGTTCTCCTGGCATCCGACAAACCCAGATTCGTCCGTCGGAATGCCAGATGGTGAAGCGTGATTCTGCTCCAGAGTCCAATGGCGGCGAGCTTTACACCACTCCAGCCGACACTTGGCATTGCGCATGGTGATCTTAGGCTTGTGTGCGGCTGCTCGGCCATGGAAACCCATTTCATGAAGCTCCCGACGAACAGTTATTGTTCTGAAGTTGCTTCCAGAGGCAGTTTGGAACTCGATAGTGAGTTTTGCAACCGAGGACAGACCATTTTTACGCGCTTCATCACTCGGCGGTCCCATTCTGTGAGCTTGTGTGACCTACGACTTCACGGGTGAGTCGTTGTTGCTCCTAGATGTTTCCACTTCACAATAACAGCACTTACAGTTAACCGGGGCAGCTCTAGCAGGGCAG
This sequence comes from Coregonus clupeaformis, assembly GCF_020615455.1. Taxonomy (NCBI): domain Eukaryota; kingdom Metazoa; phylum Chordata; class Actinopteri; order Salmoniformes; family Salmonidae; genus Coregonus; species Coregonus clupeaformis. The sequence goes on from NC_059202.1 coordinate 7,139,316, forward strand.
AAATTTGACGAACTGACTTGTTGGAAAGGTGGCATCCTATGACGGTGCCACATTAAAAGTCACTGAGCTCTAAAGTAAGGCCATTCTACTGGAGATTGCATGGCTGTCTATGGAGATGTCATTGCTGTGTGCTCGATTTTATAGACCTGTCAGCAACGGTGTGGCTGAAACAGCTGAATCCACTAATTTGAAGGGGTGTCCACATACTTTTGTGTGTGTGTATACAGTGCCATAGGAAAGTATACAGACCCCTTTACTTTTAAAAAAAAAATTACGTTACAGCCTTATTCTAAAATTGATTAAATAAATAAAAATCAGAAATACCTTATTTACATAAGGATTCAGACCCTTTGCTATGAGACTGGAAATTGAGCTCAGGTTTTTAATTTTTAATACATTTGCAAAAATGTCTGATAACCTCTTTTCACGTTATCATTATAGGGTATTGTGTGTAGATTGATGAGAAAAAACATTTATTTAATCCATTTTAGAATAAGGCTATAACGTAACAAAATGTGGAAAAGGGGAATACTTTCCGAATGCCCTGCGTGTGGTATATATGTATGTGAGTGTTTTAACCAAATAGGTCCCACTGTAACGCCGGGTCGTTTTGGATTAACCCTTTAGAAGTTGTGTGTTTGAGTTGGGTTGTACCATTGGATTGGTCTATTTCTTTTGCATCCGTAGATACCAACCATTAGTCTGTGTCATTTAACGGGGGCTGAGCTAGAGCGGTGTTTGTGAGAAAACGGAGTCCAAATGGTTTGAGCTACAAACTATTAAAAGCTACATATGAAAAGCTGAGTTACTCATGAACGCGCACATTTTGCTCTATGACGCTCACAAACCACACGAGTCATTAGAAGGTTCTTCTGCATAGATGTAGGAAATGTGTCTAATTTGTCTATAATACTGTAATAAGCTCACATAGTTGCTGTCACAAACTCAACTCCACACAGTTGTCACTGACTAGTTGGATATTCATTTCCCAGTGAGCAAATTTCTGTACTTACAGCATTCATATAAATTCATTTTTATCAGGCATTTATCAGGCATAATTGACATTTGTCAATTAAACTCATGAATGCAATAGTTTATGTCCAATTGTTGTGTGTTCTACTTGTAGCCCTTGTTGCCCAGAGAATAAAATGGTAAACAACTTCATTGTGAGGCTAAATATAAGGGCTGGACATGCAGATAAATGAAAGTCTGGGTAGGTTAAGGCGGTATCCAGATTTTCATAGTCATACCGTCCTTATCTCATACCGTCATAGCACACAAGGGGTGTGCTGAAAAACACCAGAAAATCCCATTGGGCCTCTATTACCAGAATGCTAATTCGATTAGCACAAACTAATAGCAAAATCACATAGACGCTGTTAGTGAACGAGCAAAAACAAACAAACTAATTGCAAAGAGAGGCAAATCCAGCTCATAAAGTTATACAATCATAGCTAGTAGCTACCAAATGTTATTTTCGGTGAGTGTGGACATTTACAAGCGAAAGTGAACGAGAAAGTTCTGCAAATGAAAAGTTGTGTAGCATGCTTTTCTGAAGGAAGAGCAGCATGTGGACAAGGAGCAGATGGGAGAAGAATGGAGGAGGGGGAAAAATGGCAGCTGTACAGAACTCACCCAGAGCGCTTTGCTGGCAGAAAGCCATTAAGATATCTGATGGCAAACATTTAGTAGTGAATTGCATATGTGTAACTTCATCACCTCATGTGCGGCGCACAACAAAGACTCGCCAATAGATATAGAACACTACGGAGTCAACAGTTTGCTTTCTCCCATTGTGCTATTTACAAACAAACACGTGACTGGCTCAACTGTTCTGGGGAACTACGGTAAGCTTAATCATTTAAAATAATGTGACGGGTGAAATGAAGGAAGCAATCTGCTTTATCTCCTAAGGTATTGCACAAGTTGACTGCAGGTAATAACTTAAAAAGTAACTACAAATATAAAAACAAAACATAAAATAAATTGTTTTGAAAAACCATCCTGTGGCTTTTCACAAATAGCCGGGTATGTGGTATACCGCCCAAGCCTAGTCTCGGGACTGATAGGGTTAATGATAGGTTTTTGGAGGGATCCATGCTTAATCAAGCACAATATTCTCTTAATATTTTAGTCATTAGGTGAGACAAAAATGTTCAGCTGCCCCTTTAAGGGACGGGCCGTTAACTGGGCGCTTGCTTGTCTGTGAAGGGAAAAAAATTCAGACTGCGAGGTCTCTTCCCTAGCAGCAGATAGTTGCAGCAAACTCAAACATTGGAAAAACAACCTAGTGTGTGAACAAAACGATGTAACTGGCCAAGAAACATAAGGACAAAGTCACACTTCAGTAGCCTTTCTTGTCAATTCAACCAACTTCTACATGTGGGCTTTGGATGGAAAGAAAACTGTTCCCAAATGCTCTGTGACCACCCGCCAACATGGCTGGTGAAATAGACATACCCGCCAATGCCAAAATCTTACCAGAATTTTGCGGTATTAATTTTAGGCACTGTTTAGGTGGCTTTTCTTTTGCCATATTTTTTTTAACCCCCTACTCCTTTCAGATATACCAAAAGCAGTTGAAAAGAAGCAGGCATGATAAATTAGTGGGATTTTGGTCTGTTTATAAAAATGATTCTCCCCATTGTCTCACTGTCCTCAGACCATGGATCTCCAACTTGGATTTTGGCGAGCTACTGGTTGTGCAGGCTTCTGTTCCAGCCTAGCACTAATATACTTTTTAAAAGCAATCAACTAAATGCAGTCTGGACAACGATTATATAAATCAAGTTTCAGTACTGGGGTGAAACAAAGGCCTGCTACACACACAGCAGTGCTACAGAATCTGAGTTGGAGTTCCCTGTGCCACTACCATGTGTCTGACTCTGAGTGACTGTTGGCAGGTACTGAATGGACAGAGGAAGTATCAGATCCGTCTCAAGAGCTCAGCAGGACCCATTGAGGTTCTTCTAGTAAACAAGGACCCGTCCAGCCCGTCTCCAGTGGTACTGCCCGTCCCCCCACCAGAGGACATGCTCCAGAGCCTGCCAGTGCCTGCTTCTGCTGCTAACCCAAAACCAGCACCTGCTGCCCCCTCCCAGCCCAACCAGCCTCTGACCCCCTCCTCCAACCCCAGTTCTGCCACACTCTCACCTGCCTGCACAGCTACTACCAACCAGGCAGTCACCACCGCAGGTACGATTTGGTCTGAAAAAGGGCAGACTACTTACTGTATGGTGTCTTTATCTGAGCATTGGAATGGCAGCAAAATGTATTTCTCATATCATTGTCCTACTTTTACAGTGTCCAGCAAAAACACCAGCACACTGACTGTTTCCACACCCACTACAAACACAACTGCCCAACCGACACCCCTGTTGGACACCCAGCCTCTCCAGTCCTCTGCCTCATTGGATGTCTTCTCTTCCTCATCTTCAGCAGTCTTCGAACCAATCAAGACTGACCCCTCAGAACGTAAGTGTCACCTGCTGTTTCCCTAAGAGCATAATGCTTCTCTATCCTGCTACAAAATCATACAAGGGGGATACCACATAACTACAAAATATACATCAGTTGGTTTATTTAGGGCGTGTGCACTCATGTTATTGAGTGAGTGACTATAATGTTTTCTGTCTTCTGTTTGTAGTGCTGGATTTCCCCAAAGAACTTTCTGATATGTTTGACCCAACTAAAGGTAAAGATCACCTATTGGAGTTATTTTGCTATGGCAAATGTTATCAATGTATAGGCAATTACTTGAGATTATAGATGTATGAAAAATGTATGCACTCACTAACTGTAAGTCGCTCTGGATAAGAGCGTCTGCTAAATGACTAAAATGTAATAGATACCAGAATAAGTGTTTTGCACCTTAATTCTAACCCCTCATCCTCATTCCCCATATCTCTCCCTCACACTGTCTCTCGGGGTAGAGATCATGAGTGCAGACCTGTTGGAGGAGTTGATTTCTTCTGAGGGTAAGTTGACATGCATACAGGTCTGCTGATTTGGATTTGTGGATCAGTAAAGATATACTGAACATATCACAAGTTAAGAGAGGAGTGTATTTTTTATCTCTTTGTACCTCTTTCTTTCCCAGTGTTCTCTCCACTCCTCCGTTTGTCTCCCCCTCCGGGTGACCATGACTACATCTATAACCTTGACGAAACCGAAGGCCTTTGTGACCTCTTTGATGTTCCTATCCTTAACCTTTGACCTCTGAGCTGAGTTCCCAATAGTGTTTAATGTAAGGAAATCTAAGAACAAACCATTTTTACCATTTTATATGGAAAAGACAAATGAGTGATTCTATTTTTGGATCCCTGTGTATTAGAAGATTGTTCTGTGTAAAAAGAAATGTTTTGATGTCAGTCTGACCTGACCCTCTTCTTTCTCTTACCGAAATCGTTCCCAAATCTTTCCACTAAACATTGGCAGGAAATGTTTCAGGGCGTAGTGGCTCTAGGTTAGATGAAAAGGGGGGGATAAAGAAATATTGTCCTCTCTGAACTGATGATCGCTCAGGTGAAATGCCTTATTTTCATACTGGTCTGTGATTTAACTATATTCCCTCCATCCATCTATGTTTTGAAGTAAGTTACAAACTGGCAAAAGCAGTCATCATCGCACTCTGATCCTCATCAACAGTGTCAACAGATTCAGAGACACCCAGGCAACTGCACACACTCGTACAGTACGCGTGAATGTGTACACACACACAGCTGATCAAATACGCACTGTTGTTCTGTGTATATAGAGAATATATATATTTTGTATTACCAGCATTTGTGGCGTTAAGTGTGTAATGAACTCCATGTGTAATACAGTGAACCAGGGTTCCAGACGAAGACATGATAAGAGAGAGTTTTAGGTGTAATGCACATTGAACTAACTGCAACATGTCTATCATTCACCTTGGTGCCTTTGCCTTGTTTTGTCATTGTTTTCTTTCTTACCCGTTTCACTCACATTGTCTGTGGCACTCTTGGTTTGTCTTACAATTATGTATATAAATGTGATTTTATTTAGTCTGTATGTAAAAGGAAATGTTTGTTTCATGTATTTTTTTAACAGATAAAATCATTAGTTCCTATAAAGTATGGGTGCTGGTCTAGCGTCTTTGTATATATCACTCTGATCCGTGTTCAATAGTAAAGGTCCCGCCACATGCTTTCACCATGACTATGGAAATACAAATGTTGACTTTGTGTGAGAGAATATTTGTTTTTTATTTCATTCTGTTCATTTGTTTTCATTCCTTCCCAGAGTACATTGTTTCCTTTTGTATTATAGAATATCATTTATTTTGTATCTGTCAGATATATTACCGATTTGGGTGTATAAAATATATTCACAAAACGATCATTTGTATCAAACTGCTCTCACATCATTGCACTTTACAACACCCCAACCTGTTAGGATTGCACCATCTCTCGTTTGGGTGGTGTTGTCAGTTCACTGAAGCCATCAATGCCCAGGGAATTCAAGCAGAGTCTGCTTACATGTAACATTGGATGTGTTAAGAGGCTCAGAGGATCTACAGTGTCATTGCATTTGTAATGTTGGTTACATTATATATGAAAGGAATAACAAAATAAAACATTCTGTCCATTTCCTTTACTCTTATCTTATTGTTGTTGGCAGAGAAGGCCACATTGCAGGTAATGTTATAACTGAATATGGATAAGGAACCCTAAATAAAACTATGATGACTGCATGAATTGAATTGTGAAAAATTCCCCAAACATGCGCATTGGCTATTGCACAGCTTTATGTAGTAGGCTATCTATACTGAGCAAAAATAGAGAAGCAACATGCAACAATTTCAACGATTTTATTGAGTTAAAGTTCATATAAGGAAATCAGTCAATTGAAATATATTCATTAGGCCCTAATCTATGGATTGCACATGACTGGGCAGGGTCGCAGCCATGGGTGGGCCTGGGAGGCCCACCCACTGGGGAACCAGGCCCAGCCAATCAGAATTTATTTTTCCCCACAAAAGGGCTTTATTACAGACTGAGATACTCCTCAGTTTCATCAGCTGTCCAGGTGGCTGGTCTCAGACAATCCCGCAGGTGAAGAAGCCAGATATGAAGGTCCTGGACTGGCGTGGTTACACGTGGTCTGCGGTTGTGAGACCAGTTGGATGTACTGCCAAATTCTCTTAAACGATGTTGGAGGCAGCTTATGGTAGAGAAATGAACATTACATTCTCTGGCAACAGCTCTGGTGGACGTTCCTGCAGTCAGCATGCCAATTGCACGCTCCCTCAAAACTTGAGACATCTGTGGCATTGTGTTGTGGGACAAAACTGCACATTTTAATGTCCCCAGCACAAGGTGCACCTTTGTAATGATTATGCTGTTTAATCAGCTTCTTGATATGCCACACCTGTCAGGTGGATGGATTATTTTGGCAAAGGAGAAATGCTCACTAGCAGGGATGTAAACCAAGTTTATGCGCAACATTTTAGTGAAATAAGCTTTTTGTGCTTATGGAATATTTCTGGGCTCTTTCATTTCAACTCATGGAACATGGGACTAACACTTTACATGTTGCATTTATATTTTTTGTTCAGTATAAAACCCAAGATAATATAATCTGACAGACAACATTTATCAGAGAGCAGATGCATGTAATGTAGGGATTAGTAGCCTATATAATTGAAATCGCATGTACAGTATCTTTGAATCTGGACAAGAATCTCACATCATTCCAATAAAACATTAATTGCATTTTGGAAATATTCAATGTGGAGAAAATAATCGCACAATATTTTAGTATATTCTGATCCTGCCGGTACTCATTTTGAGCGCTCTATAGGCTTTTCACAGAATTTTCCTTTGAAAATGCACATCGGTTTACAGTAAACCCACTATGTTGGATAAATTGGAACGGGTCTATGGTCAGTACACGCTGCTTCCTACAGTTGGGCGGGTGTGACTCGACTCAACCCGGAACTTTAAATGATCAATTACTTTTTGAAATTCTGTAAGAAATTTCTCCGCCTAGGGGAGCCTTCTCCAAGATTGTTCATATTCAAAATAGAATTATCTCGGATTATTGTCGTCCTTTCTAGGGAGAGATTGCAAATGCTTCCATTTCCGAACTCGGGGCTTTCGCGAGGACACTGACTTCTCTTTTCAAAAAGGTAGGAAGACAAATAAATGTGCAACTCAAATAGAGAGATTTTCTTTTGATTGTTCGCTAAACTTTGTTGAACGAGAAGGAACAAATCTGTTTCGTAAACCTGGTACGAATGGCTCCGGGGCCCCAGTACAGCATTACCCGTGTCTACAGCGAGCTAGAGTAAACGGGTTGAAAAGGGTTGACTAATCAGTATAGAGTGTCACCCTAACTTTTATGAGTGATCCTAGGAAATCGATTAATCTAAATTATGAATAGTTTAATTCATTGGTGGGTGTTTTGAAATAATGTTCAGTGTATGCCAGCATCAGCTGTGAAATAGTTACTGCAGAGAAAGGAGTTAACGTTCCATCTTTGTAAAGTGTCGGGTAACAAGTAACACTCAATGATTCAACATACATATTTTAAACGAGTCACGCCAGGAAAGGACTGGCTCTTGAGCCATGGATCAATGTTCACTAGTGTGTCGACAACTGCCATTTGCCCAGCACCCAGAATGTGAAATCTCAGGCACTAATAGCCCTTCTCAACTGGTGGTGCAGATGACAACAGACTTCAAAGTGTGTGTGTGGTGGCAGTTGTAGGTGGAGGTCTGTCAGGGTTGGAATTCCAAGCAGCTAAAGGCCCGCTCCTCCCCACCCCTAATGGGACAGGCAGAGGGTCAAGGGGCATGACACACATTCGAGTTAGTTCTGCAGGCTAACAGAAGGGATACACGAAGGTACACATTCATGCATAGTCCTATATGGTCATGGGCGCTATTATAATGTGGATCAATATAATAATCACTAACACTGTTACAGTGAACAGCAGTAATACACGACATGGCCAAAACTATATGCTCGTCGAACATCACCTTCCTAAATCATGGGCATTAATATGGAGTTGGTTCCCCCCTTTGCTGCTACAACAGCCTCCACTCTTCTGGGAAGGCTTTCCACTAGATGTTGGAATATTGCTGCGGGGACTTGCTTCCATTCAGCCACAAGAGCATTAGTGAGGTTGGGCACTGATGTTGGGTGATTAGGCCTGGCTCGCAGTCTGCGTTCTAATTCATCCCAAAGGTGTTCGATGGGGTTGAGGTCAGGGCTCTGTGCAGATATGTCAAGTTCTTCCACACCAATCTTGACAAACCATTTCTGTGTGGACCTCGCTTTGTGCACGGGGGCATTGTCATGCTGAAACAGGAAAGGGCCTTCCCCAAACTGTTGCTGCAAAGTTGGAAGCACAGATCGTCTAGAATGTCATTGTATGCTCTAGCATTAAGATTTCCCTTCACTGGAACTATGGGGCCTAGCTCGAACCATGAAAAGCAGCCCCAGACCATTATTCCTCCGCCACCAAACTTTACAGTTGGCACTATGCATTCGGGCAGGTAGCGTTTTCCTGGCATCCGCCAAATCCAGATTCGTCTGTCGGACTGCCAGATGGTGAAGCGTGATTCATCACTCTAGAGAAAACGTTTCCACTGCTCCAGAGTCCAATGGCGGCGAGCTTTACACCATTCTAACCGACGCTTGGCATTGCGCATGGTGATCTTAGGCTTGTGTTTGGCTGCTCAGCCATGGAAACCCATTTCATGAAGCTCCCGGCGAACAGTTCTTGTGCTGACATTGCTTCCAGAGGCAGTTTGGAACTTGGTAGTGAGTGTTGCAACCGAGGACAGACAATTTTTACGTGCTTCAGCACTCGGCGGTCCCGTTCTGTGAGCTTGTGTGGCCTACCACTTCGCGGCTGAGCCGTTGTTGCTCCTAGACGTCTCCACTTCACAATAACAGCACTTACAGTTGACCGTGGCAGCTCTAGCAGGGCAGACATTTGACAAACTGACTTGTTGGGAAGGTGACATCCTATGACGGTGCTACGTTGAAAGTCACTGAGCTCTTCAGTACGGGCCATTCTACTGCCAATGTTTGTCTATGGAGATTGCATGGCTGTGTGCTCGATTTTATTAACCTGAAGGCATGTTCACATACTTTTGGCCATTTAGTGTAACATTCACGTACAGGGCTTACAAATGCAGAGACACTAACCAGGTTTCCATCCAACCTTTTTAGGTGAGTAAAGGACATGTCGGATAAAAAATGTCATGCCAGGCCTGATGGAAACAGAACATTTGTCGGTAAACTTTCCAAATGTCGACAAAACAAAATACGCTAGACAAGGTGGGATCTTTTTGTGTCTGTAAAAAAGTATTATGCGAGAAATTACGGTGGAAACACTTTTATGACAATTATTGATGTTCCCATTGTTGCAGCCTGGTCTCATAGACTAGATGTAACATAGTAAATGTAAATCCGGGACACTCAAAGGTTGCAAGTTCGAATCTCATCACCCTTTTATCTAACCCTTCCCCTAACCCTAACCTTTAATTTAACTCATAAACTTAACCCTAACCCCTAGCCTAGCCAGCTAGCTAACGTTAGCCACCTAGCTAGAATTCGTAACATATCATACATTTTGCAATTTTGTAACATATTGTGCATTTGCAAATTCGTAACATATATAAAACAAATTGTTATTCGTCACATATCATACAAAATGGGTGATGAACATCCACAAAATAATACATACCATATGTAACATATCATGCTAAAAGGAGTGTCTCAAATTTACACACAGAATAATACAACATGCTCTGAGAACAGGTTGGTCATGTAAACTAGGAATCAGGAGATTACATGTTGTGTGGTCTTCCCACTACTCGTTGGGAAAGCATGCAGTTTATTAGGCTACAAATAAAATAAGTTATGATGAACTTCACAGGGTGGTGAAAGTGCAAGATGAGCTTGATGCTCGTTTCTAATAAATATCGGGAGTCTTATTCTGGTGACATGATCATTGATGCTTGGCTTCCTTTTAACAAATCTCCATAATAATCTCATGTAGGCTATAGGCCTAACCCCACTGTATCTAGCTGTTGGCTAGACTAGAACGCACGTGCCAATGCCTGACTGGGAACGCTCTCTATATAACGCAACATTATTTTGTGAGAAAACCATCAGTAGAGTTGAAAATGAGATGGAAACCCATTCAACTTGTATTCTTTATTCGGTACATGGGAATTTTACCGCAAAGGGTATTTTTATGTGCACTACGTCATCGCGCACAGCCTTTTATCCTCAACAAGTCAATTTGATGAAAACACATCTCTTGTGGGAAAATGCAGATTTTAGAATATCCGCATGAAAATCTGTCGCCAATTGGATGGAAACCTAGCTAGTGTCAGTCAATTATCTGTGACATTGATTGTCTGCCACATCTCACACAAATCAGTGTGCACAACCTAGCTACTGACTGACTCGTTACCTCTACACTCATACAACACATTTGCTCTCTCTGTCTCTCTCTCCTCTCGCTCTTGTAGTAGCAGCAGTTTATTGGTCGCGTACACAGTTGAGCAACTTTAGCAGGCGTTATAGCGGGTGCGAAATGTTTGTTACAGCCACATAGTCTCAAACCCAATGCATGCTGGGACAGGCAGGAGAGAGAGCCTGGGAAACCCAAACACCACTCTCCCTGCCAGCCTGTCATGTAGGGTACACTACCAACACCACACCCTATCCTTGTATGGAAAGGCAACTAGGCTACTGTATAGTAATGTTTTTGGTTGGGAGAGCATTGTCTCTCACAAGGCTTCAAGAGTATTAGTATATGAAGTGAGTGAGAAAAGTTTCAGGTTAGTTTCCATTGAAGCCAAAACACGTAATTCATAATTGAGTGACTGTTAGTGACATATAACAAGGAAAACTGCTGATGCACAGACAAGTTTTGAAATTGCACCCTGGGTATGCTACTGTTCTAACTCTCAACAGTAAGTTGAGACCCAAACTAAGTTCCTACAAAAAATGCAAAATAAGTAAATAAAATAATATTTGAAAAAAATACGAAGGTCTGGACCTCGGTGCCCTTATATGTAGCTACGGTGAAGATCAGTTTGTCAGGTGAAAGAGAACGTGTCTCTGTTTTGACAGAAATGGAACTTAAACACCAGCACCATCTTTTTTTGTAGGTTATTTCTAGTGCCTGCAAATGGGAGACATACACACACAGATTTTCCTTTTCATCAAGTGAAGCATGTGCAAAATTGTTTAACAAACTTTAGTGTTTCCATATGTGCTAGAGAGAGCATGAAGAGAGCTTGACTGTCTCCTCTTCTCTGGGACTCCTCTGGATGTCTATGTGTGCCATCGGGGTTGTGTATGCATGTCTGTCTGTCTGGCCTTCAACTGTGTGTAGTCCTAAACACAGAAAGGGCCATGTTCTCTGTACAACCTGAAGAAAATATAGACATAGTACTCGTAAAAGAGGAAGATAGAAGTTCAGCGAATTCATTTAGAAAATGAAAGCTCTAATGAGTCGAGGGCAAGGCTGATCTGGTCAGGTCAGAAACACTCTAATTTACTGTGTGAATTATTTGATAGTAATATTTAATCTCAGTTGACCTTATGTCTCAGAGTCTTAGGACGACACCCATACACACACTTCAAGATGCCGCAACAGAAAGATATTGTGAAGATTGCCATCCAGATGCCAGGGGCATACCCTCAGCTCATTCAACTGGACCAGGTAAGCATTAGCACACAGGAGAGGAGCCTGAGTCAGAGAGTTTAAAAAACCTACTGAACTATCAATGCCTGAGTGGAAAGTTACAATAGGAATCAGCACTGCAGCCTGTGGGTTGTATTAGAGCTGTGGTATATGTAGCAAGACTGAGCGTACAGTGGATATAAAAAGTCTACACACGCCTGTTAAAATGCCAGGTTTTTGTGATGTAAAAGAATGAGACAAAGATAAATAATGTCAGAACTTTTTCCACCTTTAATGTGACCTATAACGTGAACAATTCAATTGAAAAACAAATCTTTGAGGGGGAAAAATAAAAAATAAAAAACTCACAATAACCTGGTTGCATAAGTGTGCACACCCTTAAACTAATACTTTGTTGAAGCACCTTTTGATTTTATTACAGCACTCAGTCTTTTTGGGTAGGAGTCTATTAGCATGGCACATCTTGACGTGGCAATATTTGCCCACTCTTCTTTGCAAAAGCGCTCCAAATCTGTCAGATTGCGAGGACATCTCCTGTGCACAACCCTCTTCAGATCACCCCAGAGATGTTCAATTGGATTCAGGTCTGGGCTCTGGCTGGGCCATTCCAAAACATTAATCTTCTTCTGGTGAAGCCATGCTTTTATGGATTTGGATGTGTGCTTTGGGTCGTTGTCGTGCTGAAAGGTGAACTTCATCTTCAGCTTTCTAACGGACGCCTGAAGGTTTTGTGCCAAAATTGCCTGGTATTTGGAACTGTTCATAATTCCCTCCACCCTGACTAAGGCCCTGGTTCCAGCTGAAGAAAAATGCTTCACTGTGGGTAAGGTGTTCTTTGAGTGATGTGCACTGTTGTTTTTGCGCCAAACATACCTTTGGGAATTATGGCCAAAAAGTTCAACCTTGGTTTCATCAGACCATAACACATTTTCCCACATGCTTTTGGGGGACTTGATGTTTGTTTTTGCAAACTTCAGCCGGGGTTGGATGTTTTTCTTTGTAAGAAAAGGCTTCTGTCTTGCCACCCTACCCCATAGCCCATTCATATGAAGAATACGGGAGATTGTTGTCACATGTAGCACACGGCCAGTACTTGCCAGAAATTCCTGCAGTTCCTTTAATGTTGCTGTAGGCCTCTTGGAAGCCTCCCTGACCAGTTTTCTTCTCGTCTTTTCATAAATGTTGGAGGGACGTCCAGTTCTTGGTAATGTCTCTGTTGTGCCATATTTTCTCCACTTGATGATGACTGTCTTCACTGTGTTCCATGATATATGTAATGCTTTGGAAATTATTTTGTACCCTTCTCCTGACTGATATCTTTCAACAATGAGATCCCTCTGATGCTTTGGAAGCTCTCTGCAGACCATGGCTTTTGCTCTGAGATGCAACTAAGAAAATGTCAGGAAAATCCTACTAGAACAGCTGAACTTTATTTTTGATTAATCAGAGTCACTTTAAATGATGGCAGGTGTGTAATTACTTCTATTTAACATGAGTTTGAATGTGATTGGTTAATTCTGAACACAGCCACATCCCCAGTTATAAGAGGGTGTGCACACTTATGCAACCAGTTTATTGAAAGGTTTTTATTTTTCATTTTTCCCTCTCAAAGATTTCAGTTTGTTTTTCAATTGAATTGTTCACATTATAGGTCACATTAACAGTGGAAAAAGTTCTGACATGATTGATCTTTGTCTCATTCTTTTACATCACAAAAACCTGGCATTTTAACAGGGGTGTGTAGACTTTTTATATCCACTGTAGATGTGCGGGCACCAGTGTGTTCAGAGGTGTGAAGCAGCTGCTGCTATAGAAAAATGCCACACTTGTCAATAGAGAAGTTATTATAGTAAAGTAGGGTGTTAATGTGCTGGGTGTTTATGATGTCAAACTGTTAATAGACCAAGGCCTTAGTTGAGTAAAAGGTGTTAGCTAGATACGGGTGCCTGTGAAGTTGATGTCATGCAGTATGTTGTCAGAGTTCTGGTAAGTTCATTACACTCTCTGTAAAGAGAAAATTGATGTTTTGGCACAAAGTATTTACGAATGTAGAATGTTAATTTGAGCCAGTTTGCTACAGCAGGAAAATAATCCTGCAGCAACAGGAAATGTTAATTATTATGTGGATAATAATTCATGTACATTTTTGTATGAGTTGATACATTTTTCGTTAGAACAAATCAAGTCTGAAATTTTAGAAGTCTTTTTAAAACTTAAAATACACTACAAGTTTGCAATTCACAGCAATAAATAGTGCTGAGCGATTAGTGCTGTTTTCGATTATTATTTTTACATTAAATGCACTATGCATTATTCGTTTTTTTTATTAGGATCCCCATTAGCTGTTGCGAAAGCAGCAGTTACTCTTGCTGAGGTCCACACAAACATGAAACATGACCATAATACAGAACATTAATAGACAAGAACAGCTCAAGGACAGAACTACATGCATTTAAAAACGGCACACATAGCCTAAATACATACACACAAAATATCTAGGTAGAATAGGGGAGCGACGTAGTGCCGTGAGGTGTTGCTTTATCTATTTTTTTAAGCCAGCTTTGCTGTTCATTTGAGCAATATGAGATGGAAGGGAGTTCCATGCAATAATGGCTCTATATAAATACTGTATGCTTTCTAGAATTTGTTCTGGATTTGGGGACTATGAAAAGACCCCTGGTGGCATGTCTGGTGGGGTAAAACGTGTATTTCTCAATATATAGACACATCCTATTGTATTTTAATAAAATCAACTATATGCACTGAGCTTGTCTGGTGCTTTAAGCGCACTGTTTAATGAAATAATTAAGACACACAAATAGCACCCATTGTCTTTCGCTCCTCCCTGCTGCAGCGACCACCACAGAGCATCAACAGTGTTTATCGTGCTGTCTGTGTTGCTGAAGTTGCAACATAATTACAGCCATTTCTGACTGAAAAGTTCTGTTACTGAAATCCCTAATTTGTTTAGGAAAAACATTCCCTATTCCCTCAACCCTTGCCTTCTTTACGTGACACATGTATGCATCGCATGCACATGACCAATCAGGCCTGACTTATAGAATATCATAATCACATCAATAAATTGGTTATAACAAACTCCGAACACCATAACACGTGACAGCAAAATGGATGCAGAGGACGTGACAAATCAACTCGAAACGGGGGAACGTTTACTGGTTGCTCAAGAGGTAAAGGGGAAGTCAGATGTGTGGAATAAATTTGACTAGTTGTGGAAAATACTGGAGATCAAGAAAAATAAGGTAAAGAGCAAATGCTGCGTGCATATTATGTGTGCAAAACAAGTGCTGTTAGATTACAAGAAAACATTTCTGACCATTTAAACAATGTAAACAACTCTAAAAACATTATAGGCATACCAGAGAGTCTGTTGTAAAGTTTTTGTTTTTTTGTAAAGCCTTTTTACAGCAAAGACTAAAAACGGTCACATTAATTCGTGATTTCCGAACGCTTTATTTATTGTTTACTCTAATTATTCAAGATTCGCTTTGTTCTTTTATTTAAAAACTAAAATGCTTGATTGCATTTCAAATCATGAATGCCCTGTATGGTGTGTGATGACATGAACGAATGAATGATTGATTGATACAGTAGCCTATATAAGTATTGAAATAGGCCTAAGTAAGTTATGGTAATAAGACTAAACAGGATGCGCTCTTAGGCCTACAGCTCGATGGTGGTTATACGAGACTGCTATACTAAGCCTACTAATGATAATAACATTACTTATTATTATAATGATGATCATCATAATAATAATAATAATAATAATAATAATAATAATAATAACGATAAGGAGATCAACAAAGGATGGTTATTATTATAAATATTATTTTTCTGACAATTTGCAACAGTGTAAACAACACTAAATCATTGTACGCTGATGATTCATGTTTTCTTTTAAATCCACAATGTGGATCCCCCCCACAGCCTCATAGAGGATCTAGATACGTTTTCTAACCTCTCTGGATTACAACCAAATTATATGATAAGTGTACTATATTACGTATTGGATCACTAAAAAATAAAACTTTTACATTACCGTGTAGTTTACCAATAAAATGGTCTGACGGTGATGTGGACATACTCGGTATACATATCCCGAAATAAAGAAATTATCTCACTACAATACATTTTAATAGAAAGTTAGCAAAAATAGATCAAATTTTGCTACCATGGAAAGGAAAATCATCCTGATTAACTCTTTAGTCATATCCCAGTTTCCTTATTTGCTTATGGCCCTGCCTACACCTAGCGACCTGTTTTTAAAATTATATGAGCAAAAAATATTCCATTTTATTTGGAACGGCAAGCCAGACAAAATTAAACGGGCCTATTTATATAATGAATATGAATTCGGAGAGCAGAAATAATTAAAGCATTAGACCGCTCACTAAAGGCGTCAGTCATACAAAAGTTATACTTAAATCCGAACTGGTTCTCTAGCAGATTAGTAAGAATGTCTCACCCCATGTTCAAGAATGGCCTTTTTCCCTTTATTCAGATTTCAACCTCTCACATTCGGTGATTTGAAAAAGAAATCATCTCCCAAATATCGCTTTTTAAAACAAGCCATAGAAAGTTAGTTGCAATTTCAGTTTAATCCACCAGAAAAGACAGAACAAATAATACAACAAATATTGTGGTTAAACTCAAATATACTAATTGATATAAAAACATTATAATCTTTGTAAATTATATCATAAATAGGACTGGTGGAGTTATGTCACACATGCAGCTAACAAAAATATATGGAAATGTCTGCTCTACCCAAAATTACAACAAATTGCAAAAATGAAAGAGGCAAGTGGAAGGGGGGAAAAGTAAGGAACTTGTCTGTCGGCCCTGCATTAAAGACCAAAATTGGTTAAAGAAAATTGTGATAAATGAAAAAGTATACGAGTTTCATTTAAGGAATGAAAAATGGACAGCTGTGCCATATAGATTGCAAAATAGTTGGGAAGAGATTTTCGATGTACCGATTCCATGGCACATGCTCTGCAGATGTTGCTGCGAAGCGACAGAATCATTTGTTTTGGTACTGTCCATATGTAGCTTGTTTTTGGTTGCAGGTCGCAGGAATTGCAACATTTACCTGGAGCTAATTTTGCAGATAGCACTACTGGGTGATTTGAAAAGTCATAGTCAATCGATCAATAATATAATAATACTTTTAGTACAAATATTTATCTTTAATTTACAAACCATAGAAACTATGAGAATAGAAAGGTTCCAAACATTTGTGAAACATCACAGCACAGAAATCCAATATGGATGGGAGGGTTGAGTGGACCTGAAGGGTGGGACTAATAACAACATGATAACTAATGTAAAATATGCTGTGTCTGTAAAATGTATATAGGTTCAGAACTTTTGTGAAACAGCACAGTTAAAAATATATGGCAAATAAAAATCTAACTAGATGGTCTTCAGAAATACAGTGGGGAAAATAGTATTTAGTCAGCCACCAATTGTGCAAGTTCTCCCACTTAAAAAGATGAGAGAGGCCTGTAATTTTCATCATAGGTACACGTCAACTATGACAGACAAATTGAGGAAAAAAAATCCAGAAAATCACATTGTAGGATTTTTAATGAATTTATTTGCAAATTATGGTGGAAAATAAGTATTTGGTCACCTACAAACAAGCAAGATTTCTGGCTCTCACAGACCTGTAACTTCTTCTTTAAGAGGCTCCTCTGTCCTCCACTCGTTACCTGTATTAATGGCACCTGTTTGAACTTGTTATCAGTATAAAAGACACCTGTCCACAACCTCAAACAGTCACACTCCAAACTCCACTATGGCCAAGACCAAAGAGCTGTCAAAGGACACCAGAAACAAAATTGTAGACCTGCACCAGGCTGGGAAGACTGAATCTGCAATAGGTAAGCAGCTTGGTTTGAAGAAATCAACTGTGGGAGCAGTTATTAGGAAATGGAAGACATACAAGACCACTGATAATCTCCCTCGATCTGGGGCTCCACGCAAGATCTCACCCCGTGGGGTCAAAATGATCACAAGAACGGTGAGCAAAAATCCCAGAACCACACGGGGGGACCTAGTGAATGACCTGCAGAGAGCTGGGACCAAAGTAACAAAGCCTACCATCAGTAACACACTACGCCGCCAGGGACTCAAATCCTGCAGTGCCAGACGTGTCCCCCTGCTTAAGCCAGTACATGTCCAGGCCCGTCTGAAGTTTGCTAGAGTGCATTTGGATGATCCAGAAGAGGATTGGGAGAATGTCATCTGGTCAGATGAAACTAAAATAGAACTTTTTGATAAAAACTCAACTCGTCGTGTTTGGAGGACAAAGAATGCTGAGTTGCATCCAAAGAACACCATACCTACTGTGAAGCATGGGGGTGGAAACATCATGCTTTGGGGCTGTTTTTCTGCAAAGGGACCAGGACGACTGATCCGTGTAAAGGAAAGAATGAATGGGGCCATGTATCGTGAGATTTTGAGTGAAAACCTCCTTCCATCAGCAAGGGCATTGAAGATGAAACGTGGCTGGGTCTTTCAGCATGACAATGATCCCAAACACACCGCCCGGGCAACGAAGGAGTGGCTTCGTAAGAAGCATTTCAAGGTCCTGGAGTGGCCTAGCCAGTCTCCAGATCTCAACCCCATAGAAAATCTTTGGAGGGAGTTGAAAGTCCGTGTTGCCCAGCGACAGCCCCAAAACATCACTGCTCTAGAGGAGATCTGCATGGAGGAATGGGCCAAAATACCAGCAACAGTGTGTGAAAACCTTGTGAAGACTTACAGAAAACGTTTGACCTGTGTCATTGCCAACAAAGGGTATATAACAAAGTATTGAGAAACTTTTGTTATTGACCAAATACTTATTTTCCACCATAATTTGCAAATAAATTCATTAAAAATCCTACAATGTGATTTTCTGGATTACGTTTCTCATTTTGTCTGTCATAGTTGACGTGTACCTATGATGAAAATTACAGGCCTCTCTCAACTTTTTAAGTGGGAGAACTTGCACAATTGGTGGCTGACTAAATACTTTTTTCCCCCACTGTAGATGGGAGGGGTTGAGGGTAGCGGAAGGACAGGAGTAAAAAGAAACAAAAGATAACTATTGTAAAATAGATTGTGTCTGTAAAATGTATATAAACTCAGCAAAAAAAGAAATGTCCTCTCATTGTCAACTGCATTTATTTTCAGCAAACTTAATGTGTAAATATTTGTATGAACATAACAAGACTCAACAACTGAGACATAAACTGAACAAGTTCCACAGACATGTGACTAATGTAAATTGAATAATGTGTCCCTGAACAAAGGGGGGATCAAAATCAAAAGTAACAGTCAGTATCTGGTGTGGCCACCAGCTGCATTAAGTACTGCAGCGCATCTCCTACTCATGGACTGCACCAGATTTGCCAGTTCTTGCTGTGAGATGTTACCCCACTCTTCCACCAAGACACCTGCAAGTTCCCGGACATTTCTGGGGGGATTGGCCCTAGCCCTCACCCTCCGATCCAACAGGTCCCAGACGTGCTCAATGGGATTGAGATCCGGGCTCTTCGCTGGCCATGGCAGAACACTGACATTCCTGTCTTGCAGGAAATCACGCACAGAACGAGCAGTATGGCTGGTGGCATTGGCATGCTGGAGGATCATGTCAGGATGAGCCTGCAGGAAGGGTGCTGATGTGGAAAATTATCACTATACTTATTAAAAATCAAAGTTCTTCCAGAGTTTTTGTAGAATCAAGATAGACTTTATTACACAGAGTAACGGAAGCCGAGATGGTCTGCAGAGCACCTCCTCTCTACCTCTCAGCTCTCCGTTTATATAGTCATATTCACATACATCTTAGCTTAAAGCACCTCCCTCTTAGGTTCCCCCACCATTATCTTCAGTTTCCCTCTCTCTACCGCTCTTCCCACTTCCTTAGTCTATGATAGCTGCTAAATTGGACTTTTAGTAGTACAATCAATCCAGCCCTTATCATGCAAAAACACTCATGTTCAGTTTAAACTCTGTTCAACACCTGCTCTCCCTGGCTTGACCTGAAGATTGATTGTTGGACATGACAGGTCCACACTTAATCTTTCAAACATACCCAAACCCACTCCTCTCTTCCCTCCCATCATGCTGTAATTACTCATGATTAATCTAGACTCTGTTCAATTCTGACGCCGCTCTCTCTCTACTTTGTTTGAGGAGAGATGCATTAGGCAACAGTCTGGTTTCAGTCTCTGACAAGGTAGGACAGCCATGGATTAGGTAAGAGCGAGCAATTCGACCCTAGGTCAGATCCCCACTTCACACACACGCCCAAGCCCAGTGAAAGGAACCATTCAAGTTCTTGCCTAGCAACAGAGAATCCTGACTATATGTTCGTAACGTCTGTGATTTAGCTTTGTTTATCCAATAGTATCTAAAAAATCATCATCAGTACCACATGAGGGAGGAGGATGTCTTCCCTGTAACGCACAGCGTTGAGATTGCCTGCAATGACAAGAAGCTCAGTCCAATGATGCTGTGACACACCGCCCCAGACCATGACGGACCCTCCACCTCCAAATCGATCCCGCTCCAGAGTATAGGCCTCGATGTAACGCTCATTCCTTTGACGATAAACACGAATCCGACCATCACCCCTGGTGAGACAAAACCGCGACTCGTAAGTGAAAAGCACCTTTTGCCAGTCCTGTCTGGTCCAGCGACTGTGGGTTTGTGCCCATAGGCGACATTGTTGCCGGTGATGTCTGGTGAGGACCTGCCTTACAACAGGCTTACAAGCCCTCAGTCCAGCCTCTCTCAGCCTATTGTGGACAGTCAGAGCACTGATGGAGGGATTGTGCGTTCCTGGTGTAACTCGGGCAGTTGTTGTTGTCATCCTGTACCTGTCCCGCAGGTGTGATGTTCGGATATACCGATCCAGTGCAGGTGTTGTTACACATGGTCTGCCACTGCGAGGACGATCAGCTGTCCGTACTGTCTCCCTGTAGCGCTGTCTTAGGCATCTCACAGTACGGACATTGCAATTTATTGCCCTGGCCACATCTGCAGTCCTCATGCCTCCTTGCAGCATGCCTAAGGCACGTTCATGCAGATGAGCAGGGACCCTGGGCATCTTTCTTTTGGTGTTTTTCAGAGTAAGTAGAAAGGCCTCTTTACTGTCCTAAGTTTTCATAACTGTGACCTTAATTGCCTACCGTCTGTAAGCTGTTAGTGTCTTAACAACCGTTCCACAGGTGCATGTTAATTAATTATGGTTCATTGAACAAGCATGCGAAACAGTGTTTAGACCCTTTACAATGAAGATCTGTGAAGTTATTTGGATTATTACGAATTATCTTTGAAAGACAGGGTCCTAAAAAAGGGACATTTCTTTTTTTACTGAGTTTAGTATGTATAAGCTAGAAGTAGAAGCCTAAGTGTTGTTGTTTATTAGTTTACTCCAATTAGCGTTGTTATGAGACTCGAAATTGTGGTCAGGTGCATCCTTTTTCCACTTGATCATCCTTGAGATATTTCTACAACTTGATTGGAGTCCACCTGTGGTACATTAAATTGATTGGACATGATTTGGAAAGGCACACACCTGTCTATATAAGGTCCCACAGTTGACAGTGCATGTCAGAGCAAAAACCAAGCCATTAAGGGTTGAAGGAATTGTCCGTAGAGCTCCGAGACAGGATTGTGTTGAGGCACAGATCTGGGAAATGGTACCAAAAAATGTCTGCAGCATTGAAGATTCCCAAGAACACAGTGGCCTCCATCATTCTTAAATGGAAGAAGTTTGGAACCACCAAGACTCTTCCTAGATCTGGCCGCCCGGCCAAACTGAGCAATCGGGGAAGAAGGGCCTTAGTCAGGGAGGTGACCAAGAACCCGATGGTAAGTCTGACAGAGCTCCAGAGTTCCTCTGTGGAGATGGGAAAACCTTCCAGAAGGACAACCGTCTGCAGGCCTTTATGGTAGTGGCCGGACAGAAGCCACTCCTCAGTAAAAGGCACATGACAGCCCACTTGGAGTTTGCCAAAAGGCACTTAAAGGACTCTCAGACCATGAGAAACAAGATTATCTGGTCTGATGAACCCAAGATGGAACTCTTTGGCCTGAATGCCAAGCGTCACGTCTGGAGAAAACCTGGCACCATCCCTACGGTGAAGCATGGTGGTGGCAGCATCATGCTGTGGGGATGTTTTTCAGCTGCAGTGACTGAGAGACTAGTCAGGATCGAGGGAAAGACAAACGGAGCAAAGTACAGAGAGATCCTTGATCCAGAGGGCTCAGGACGTCAGAGTGGGGCGAAGGTTCACCTTCCAACAGGACAACGACCTTAAGCACACAGCCAAGACAACGCAGGAGTGGCTTCGGGACAAGTCTCTGAATGTCCTTGAGAGGCCCAGCCAGAGCCCGGACTAGAACCCTTTCGAACACCTCTGGAGAGACCTGAAAATAGCTGTGCAGTGACACTCCCCTCCAACCTGACCGAGCTTGAGAGGATCTGCAGAGAAGAATGGGAGAAACTCCCCAAATACAAGTGTGCCAAGCTTGTAGCGTCATACCCAAGAGGACTCAAGGCTGTAATCGTTGCCAAAGGTGCTTCAACAAAGTACTGAGTAAAGGGTCTGAATACTTGTATAGATATGATATTCCAGTTGTTTATATTTAATACATTTGCAAAAAAAACTGTTTTTGCTTAGTCATTATGGGCATTGATGAGGGGAAAAAAACAATTTAATCAATTTAAAATAAGGCTGTAACGTAACAATTTGTAGGAAAAGTCAAGGGTTCTGAATACTTTCCGAATGCACTGTATATACAGTGGGGAGAACAAGTATTTGATACACTGCCGATTTTGCAGGTTTTCCTACTTACAAAGCATGTAGAATTTTTTATCATAGGTACACTTCAACTGTGAGAGATGGAATCTAAAACAAAAATCCAGAAAATCACATTGTATGATTTTTAAGTAATGAATTTGCATTTTATTGCATGACATAAGTATTTGATACATCAGAAAAGCAGAACTTAATATTTGGTACAGAAACCTTTGTTTGCAATTACAGAGATCATACGTTTCCTGTAGGTCTTGACCAGGTTTGCACACACTGTAGCAGGGATTTTGGCCCACTCCTCCATACAGACCTTCTCCAGATCCTTCAGGTTTCGGGGCTGTCGCTGGGCAATACGGACTTTCAGCTCCCTCCAAAGATTTTCTATTGGGTTCAGGTCTGGAGACTAGCTAGGCCACTCCAGGACCTTGAGATGCTTCTTACGGAGCCACTCCTTAGTTGCCCTGGCTGTGTGTTTCGGGTCATTGTCATGCTGGAAGACCCAGCCACGACCCATCTTCAATGCTCTTACTGAGGGAAGGAGGTTCTTGGCCAAGATCTCGCGATACATGGCCCCATCCATCCTCCCCTCAATACGGTGCAGTCGTCCTGTCCCCTTTGCAGAAAAGCATCCCCAAAGAATGATGTTTCCACCTCCATGCTTCACAGTTGGGATGGTGTTCTTGGGGTTGTACTCATCCTTCTTCTTCCTCCAAACATGGCGAGTGGAGTTTAGACCAAAAAGCTCTATTTTTGTCTCATCAGACCACATTACCTTCTCCCATTCCTCCTCTGGATCATTCAGATGATCATTGGCAAACTTCAGACGGGCCTGGACATGTGCTGGCTTGAGCAGGGGGACCTTGCGTGTGCTGCAGGATTTTAATCCATGACGGCATAGTGTGTTACTAAATCAAATCAAATCAAATCAAATCAAATTTTATTGGTCACATGCGCCGAATACAACAAGTGCAGACATTACAGTGAAATGCTTACTTACAGCCCTTAACCAACAGTGCGTTTATTTTAAACAAAAAAGTAAGAATAAAACAACAACAAAAAAAAAAAAAAGTGTTGAGAAAAAACAAAGAGCAGAAGTAAAATAAAGTGACAGTAGGGAGGCTATATATACAGGGGGTAACGGTGCAGAATCAATGTGCGGGGGCACCGGCTAGTTGAGGTAGTTGAGGTAATATGTACATGTGGGTAGAGTTAAAGTGACTATGCATAAATACTTAACAGAGTAGCAGCAGCGTAAAAAGGATGGGGTGGGGGGCAGTGCAAATAGTCCGGGTAGCCATGATTAGCTGTTCAGGAGTCTTATGGCTTGTGGGTAGAAGCTGTTGAGAAGTCTTTTGGACCTAGACTTGGCACTCCGGTACCGCTTGCCGTGCGGTAGCAGAGAGAACAGTCTATGACTAGGGTGGCTGGAGTCTTTGACAATTTTGAGGGCCTTCCTCTGACACCGCCTGGTATAGAGGTCTTGGATGGCAGGGAGCTTTGCCCCAGTGATGTACTGGGCCGTACGCACTACCCTCTGTAGTGCCTTGCGGTCAGAGGCCAAGCAGTTGCCATACCAGGCGGTGATGCAACCAGTCAGGATGCTCTCGATGGTGCAGCTGTAGAATTTTTTGAGGATCTGAGGACCCATGCCAAATCTTTTTAGTCTCCTGAGGGGGAATAGGCTTTGTCGTGCCCTCTTCACGACTGTCTTGGTGTGCTTGGACCATGATAGTTCGTTGGTGATGTGGACACCAAGGAACTTGAAGCTCTCAACCTGTTCCACTACAGCCCCGTCGATGAGAATGGGGGCGTGCTCAGTCCTCTTTTTTTTCCTGTAGTCCACAATCATCTCCTTTGTCTTGGTCACGTTGAGGGAGAGGTTGTTGTCCTGGCACCACACGGCCAGATCTCTGACCTCCTCCCTATAGGCTGTCTCATCGTTGTCGGTGATCAGGCCTACCACTGTTGTGTCGTCGGCAAACTTAATGATGGTGTTGGAGTCGTGCCTGGCCATGCAGTCATGGTTTGACTAATGGTTTTCTTTGAGACTGTGGTCCCAGCTCTTTTCAGGTGATTGACCAGGTCCTGCCATGTAGTTCTGGGCTGATCCCTCACCTTCCTCATGATCATTGATGCCCCACCAGGTGAGATCTTGCATGGAGCCCCAGACCGAGGGTGATTGACCGTCATCTTGACCTTCTTCCATTTTCTAATAATTGCGCCAACAGTTGTTACCTTCTCACCAAGCTGCTTGCCTATTGTCCTGTAGCCCATCCCAGCCTTGTGCAGGTCTACAATTGTATCCCTGATGTCCTTACACAGCTCTCTGGTCTTGGTCATTGTGGAGAGGTTGGAGTCTGTTTGATTGAGTGTGTGGACAGGTGTCTTTTTATACAGGTAACGAGTTCAAACAGGTGCAGTTAATACAGGTAATGAGTGGAGAACAGGAGGGCTTCTTAAAGAAAAACGAACAGGTCTGTGAGAGCCGGAATTCTTACTGGTTGGTAGGTGATCAAATATTTATGTCATGCAATAAAATGCAAATTAATTACTTAAAAATCATACAATGTGATTTTCTGGATTTTTATTTAAGATTCCGTCTCTCACAGTTGAAGTGTACCTATGATACAAATTACAGACCTCTACATGCTTTGTAAGTAGGAAAACCTGCAAAATCGGCAGTGTATCAAATACTTGTTCTCCCCACTGTATATAAACACCTACCCCATATGCATTGCTGTGTCTTCTATCGATGTTAACCCTTGTATTGCTACTGCTGTATCATCAAAGGAATGATCTAAGTGAGTCTCAGAAATGGCTAATATATTAATGTTATCTGATGTTAGCAAGTTATTGATTTCATTAACCTTATTTATAAGGCTACATATATTAATATTGGCTATTTTCAGTCCTTTCCTGGGTAGCTTCTCAGAGATAGACAGACATAATATGTAAAAGAACAAAGAAAGGAAGAGAAAAAAAACTAAAACATTCAGCAGTCCATTAATCAGTTGATGTGTGTAAGTGTGTGTGTTTGCTGTTGGGTTGAAACTATGAACCCATAGGTTTGGGTCTCTCATCCCTTCCAGGCTTTTGGTAGGGATTGTGGACAATGTGCCTGTCATAGCGGATGTAAGCAATGTCCCCACGCGCTCTGGTAGCTTTCATGGCCGGGAAAAGTTATTTTCTCTTCTGGCGCACAGCTTCAGGATAGTCCTCGTTGAGGAAGCTGTACATTCCTCTCAAGTTCTTGGCTTTTTCCAGAACAGCTACCTTGTCCTTGAACCTCAGGAACTTGACCACTATCGGCTTGGGCCTGTCACCTGGGCCGGTGGAGGATTTTCCAATCCTGTGGGCGCACGCCACCTCAATCTTCCTGTGGTCCATCTTAAATTTCTTAGAGATCATTTCCTTCACTTTATCCTCAGACTCCGTCCAGGTCTCATGTGGAGATTTTACAATTCTGTCCACAATAATGTAGTTCCGCCTTGATTTTCCCTCGAGATAATCAGATTTCTCCGTCATTGTTATCATGGATTGAATGGTGTAACAACACTGAATAAAACAATTTAATAAAAGTCCCATGATGGTAGTGACTGCCCATTACTGCTTATCACTTATTAACCATAATTTATTTACAATTCACATTGCTTTACTTTAATAAATATTTGTTTTATTTGATGACTTTATTTAATTCCAAGTCATCATCTTATCTCTATAGAGCTGCTGCCTATGCTGTCTGACAAAATCACTATTTTATTAGTTCTTCAAATTAAATAAGGCATACTTTTATGACTGCTTAGAGCGTGTATTTTCAGGCTCATGAAGCAACTGCTTTCTATCCCTCTGTCTCCGTGTCTTGTTCCGCACAGACAGGACAAGTTTAAGCGGGCACACAATGGATTATGGTCATTGTAGTTAATTACCACGTCTGCACTAAACTATGTAAAATATTGGCCTGTTGGAAACTACAACTCCCTACTACATCTCACATTTCAGGGTTGATCTGATTTATCTCTACAGAAACTGCACATCGAGTTCACAGAATATATATATTTTTTTCTTTATGGAATTCAACTAATTGAACCAACGTCGGTCAATTAGATGTTTTAAAACAGAAAAATAACCGAAATTTCAGTTAATCAGCACTAGCAATAAAATATTTATCAAATTAAGATCGGCCTTTAGCTGCACGGTGAGCACCTTGGCGATGCAGACCAGGAACATATCCAGGATGCTTCTCGTCGAGTGGATCTGTAAGTGTCCCTCTACTGCCTCATTGATGTTAAAAACGTATCCATTTATCGTATCCATTCAAAACCTCCATTTAGCGTTCAAACATTGAGTTGTTTATGCGATCACTTACAGTATGTTTTATCCATTCAAATATATACTTAACACTTGATATTAAGATGTTTAGTACTTCAATAGTACCACAGAATGTTCTTGGAGTTAGAGTGATCCTTAAAACTTTGAGAGACGATGTAATGTCCAGGAGATTTGTGAACAGGCTGGTTCTGTACACATTTCATGGGAGAAAATCACTTACCGCAAGCCCCTCAAAATCCTATTGGACTACCCCTTACAGATCACAAATTACAGGGCAGCGATAGGTCTACCACAGTACACCAAAACGTTTGATTGGTTGACCACCATGTATACCACAAATTACAGGGCAATTGAAGTGTAGACATTGGAGTAGTTTGTCTCTTATTTATTCAATGCACTGAATTTCCATACTGCCTCAAATACATTAGTCAACAGCATAGAGGAAGTAAAAGCTTTGAGTTTATATAGGATCAACAGGCTTGGGTCATGGGACTGGTGTACTATAGTTCCACCATGGTTTACAAATGAAAGCATGATATCTAAATCAGTTCCTACCTTCTGCTGCTCATTGACCACATCTATGCTTATCTCCTGACAGAAAAAGCCCCTTTCTGCCGTAATAAAGGAGGTTTGTGATGGGTAAGTGTGGGTGTGTTCATGTTATGTGAATGTTCATGTTTAAAAAGCGCTTTCTTTTTGGTCACAAGCTGCCCTTGTGGAGTTTAAGCAACTACTTTGTCCTCTTGCAGTAGTTACAGTGGCTATGATGACTGTGTTTAAGGTGGAATCTTCCAGGCCCTGATAACTACGCCCTCCAGTATGCTGACGGTGTTCAGACCTACATCACTGAATCTGTGAGTTGATTCTCTTTCTTTTCTGTGAGCATGGAAGCTGTGTGTGAACAAACAGCTCTCTGGCTGTCCAGTGTGTAGCTTCTATACTGTAACTTGATGGGAGAGGATGTCACTGTCATGCCAGTGATGTCTGAAATGTCACCAACGCCAGTGCCCTGGGTGGGGGTAGATGTTGGAGCTAAACTAAGCTGGTGACCTTTGGAGAGGTCAAACACACACCTCGACCAGGGGGCATGCTGTGGCTGTGTTCATTGTTATTTCACTGGGTGTGTGATAAGCATGGGTAATAGGAGCTGGATGCTGGTTGGCACTATTAGGGGTATGAGTGTGTTTGTGTGTGTGTGTGTGTTTAGCCTGAAGACCAAAGCCCAATTCAAACGGAAAGCGTTTTTTACGCACGTGAACGAGCATGTACAGGTTGGAATTAGAACGTACAGGAGTGAATGAGAGAGAACTGATGTGCTGCGAGCGTCAACAGCGTCATAGCGTGTCAAATTAGAAAGCAAGTCTATTTTTGGGTGTATTTCCTGGGCTACTCATTTGAAACTAAACCAACTCCTCTCTCTTTCTTTCTCTCTCTTTCTCTCTCTCTCTCTCGTTCTTTCTCTCTCGCTCTCTCTCTTTCTCTCTCACATTCTCTCTCACTTCATAATTATGTCCCTTAGTACAGTTTGAAAACAGTAATCAGTCTAAGCCGTTTCTAAGTCGGTCTTTATTGCCTGAATGACTGTTGTCATTGTGTCTTCTCTGTGGCCTTTGTGTTCTAGAACCGTCTGGACATAAAGAATGGCTGCATTCTCCGTCTGACCAAGGCACCGGTGAGTCTGCAAACAAGAGCCTAACAAACCAACCATGCTCTGTTCCATACATAATCCCCTGTGTGTGTGTGTGTCTGCATGCTATGTAGGCCTATTACAATTGTATTACATTATTGGTATATCTACTTAATCTATCCTTTGTCTGGGTTTTTATGTTTTGTGTGTTGTAGGGCTGTTGTGCCGAGGACCTCTACAAGGGCATCCAGAGCTCAGACTCAGACATGCGCTGTGATTCGCTGAAACAGCTGGCCTGCGTGTCTACTGATGTAACGTTTGCTCAGGAGTTTATCAGCCGTGATGGCCACTCTCTGCTGGTGAAGATCGTAGAGGAGGCTCAAGAGTCAGTTCCCTTCTCTGTGTGTCTGTCTGTCTCTCTCCTATATGTCAATGAGTCTTTGTCTCAGTTTGTCTTATTTTCCCAATAACATATTTTCGTGCATATTTTTCCTTCACTCTCTCAACAACTAACCTTATATAGTAGTGGGGGGGGTGTGGGAAGTGCAGTGCATATATTTGCACTGGCTGCAGTGGAATGCTGTGCTTTGATAGATGCTGGTACAGAGATGAGGTGATTACATCACATGTGGGAACACATTCCTAGGTGAAGTATGGGCTGAGTCTGGCCTTTTCCTCACACTGTTAGCATAGTTACTATGGAGGAATTCAAGGAAGCTGTAGTTGGGTTCTTTAGTTGCATTATATGAGTCATAAAAGGACATCGAGTTGGTATGGAGAATTGGCTGTGAAGAATTTGCAGCTTTGTGTTGCATAGCTAGTGATGGGGTTAAGATTTTTATCAAAGTCCTCATGGGATGGGGTGATCCAAGTATATGAGCCTGATGTCATGCTTTTGAAGATGTACTGTCATGCCTTGTTTAGAAAACACATATTTCCATGAATCAATTATACCACTTGAATCCCAGTGGAGGCATGAAACACATTCATACCAAACATGGGAAAAGGTTTCAGCCTGGGATGCTTTAGTCTGGTTTAGTCTTCTACTTGGCACCTAGAACCCAATCAGCGTAAATGCTCAGTGGTGTCTGGTTTTCTATGTCAAGATTGTATTCGCTGATGTTATAATATTCTGTTCTGATATCAGAGTTGTGTGTGTTCTGTGTTTGTTTATAAGGGCCCCTCTGATCATGACCTACACACTGACAGGCTTCATGGAGCTGATGGATCATGGGATTGTATCATGGGAGAACCTCTCTGCTGTCTTCATCAAGAAGGTAGGTTCCTCAACTATTGGCTCCTATAGACTAAGTGGAGGACGATATATAAAGAAATGTCAGGAGTAAGGAATTAAACAATACATTTAGGGTCGGTTTCCAGGACATAGATTAAGCCTAGTCCTGGACTAAAAGGGGCTTTCAATTAAGATAATCTTCTGAGAGTGATTTTAAAGCCAGGACTAGGCTTAATTTGTGTCTGGAAACCGGACCCATAATGTTCATGGGTGTAATCTTCGACCTTGAAGAAATGTCTGTAGGAGCTCTGGTGACCACTAGTCATGCATAGTTTCAACCTATTATATTCCCATTTTATCCCACTTCATTCCCGCGCTACTCCTCCCTGTATCTACAGTTGAAGTCGGAAGTTTACATACACCTTAGCCAAATACATTTAAACTCAGTTTTTCACAATTCCTGACATTTAATCCTAGTAAAAATGCCCTGTCTTAGGTCAGTTAGGATCACCACTTTATTTTAAGAATGTGAAATGTCAGAATAATAGTAGAGAGTGATTTATTTCAGCTTTTATTTCTTTCATCACATTCCCAGTGTGTCAGAAGTTTACATACACTCAATTAGTATTTGTTAGCAATGCCTTTAAATTGTTTCGGGTAGCCTTCCACAAGCTTCCCACAATAAGTTGGGTGAATTTTGGCCCATTCCTCCTGACAGAGCTGGTGTAACTGAGTCAGGTTTGTAGGCCTCCTTGCTCGCACATGCTTTTTCAGTTCTGCCCACACATTTTCTATAGGATTGAGGTCAGGGCTTTGTGATGGCCACTCCAATACCTTGACTTTGTTGTCCTTATGCCATTTTGCCACAACTTTGGAAGTATGCTTGGGGTCATTGTCCATTTGGAAGACCCATTTGCGACCAAGCTTTAACTTCCTGAGTGATGTCTTGAGATGTTGCTTCAATATATCCACATAATTTTCCTTCCTCATGATGCCATCTATTTTGTGAAGTGCACCAGTCCCTCCTTCAGCAAAGCACCCCCACATCATGATGCTGCCACCCCCGTGCTTCACGGTTGGGATGGTGTTCTTCGGCTTGCAAGCAAGGAAGCAACCAAACAGTTCCATTTCTGTTTCATCAGACCAGAGGACATTTCTCCAAAGTACGATCTTTGTCCCCATGTGCAGTTGCAAACTGTAGTCTGGCTTTTTTATGGCGGTTTTGGAGTAGTGGCTTCTTCATTGCTGAGTGGCCTTTCAGGTTATGTCGATATAGGACTCGTTTTACTGTGGATATAGATAATGTTGTACCTGTTTCCTCCAGCATCTTCACAAGGTCCTTTGCTGTTGTTCTGGGATTGATTTGCACTTTTCACACGAAAGTACGTTCATCTCTAGGAGACAGAATGCGTCTCCTTCCTGAGCGGTATGACGGCTGCGTGGTCCCATGGTGTTTATACTTGCGTACTATTGTTTGTACAGATGGTACCTTCAGGCGTTTGGAAATTGCTCCCAAGGATGAACCAGACTTGTAGAGGTCTACAATTTCTTTTCTGAGGTCTTGGCTGATTTCTTTTGATTTTCCCATGATGTCAAGCAAAGAGGCACTGAGTTTGAAGGTAGGCCTTGAAATACATCCACAGGTACACCTCCAATTGACTCAAATGATGTCAATTAGCCTATCAGAAGCTTCTAAAGCCATGACATCATTTTCTGGAATTTTCCAAGCTGTTTAAAGGCACAGTCAACTTAGTGTATGTAAACTTCTGACCCACTGGAATTGTGATACAGTGAATTATAAGTGAAATAATCTGTCTGTAAACAATTGTTGGAAAAATTACTTGTGACATGCACAAAGTAGATGCCCTAACCGACTTGCCAAAACTTCAGTTTGTTAACAAGAAATTTGTGGAGTGGTTGAAAAACGAGTTTTAATGACTCCAACCTAAGTGTATGTAAACTTCAGACTTCAACTGTATCTCACCCTGTATCCTGTGTCTGACTCCTTGTACCTGTCAGATTGCCAGCTTCGTCAATGCCATGGTGCTGGATGTGTCTATCCAGCAGGTGTCCCTGGCCATCCTGGAGAGCATGGTGCTGAGCAGCAGCAGCCTCTTCCAGCAGGTCAAGCAGGAAGTCACTTTAGAGAGACTGCTCTCACATCTACAGGTGTAAGTGGGTAGCAGGTGGGAACAAACAACCCGCAATACCTCCAATGAATGAGCGCGCTTATACTGTACATGCTTAAAAACATAGAGACCCCATCTCTAAATACTTTTACAGTTGAATGTAGCTCTGAAAAATGCAATGTTAAGCTTGCCCAGTGTCTGACGTCTACTGTTCATCTAAAAAACACATACACATACTACTCTCTCCCATCACTCATACACCCACCCATACTCTCTTTATTCCAGGACAAACCAGCAGATTCAAACCAAAGCCATGGCCCTCCTCATGGCTCTGCTACAGACAGCTGGAGATGCAGACAGACAGGTACCAATGGGATCTCTTTCTTTCTTTCTCTCTCTCTCTTTCTTCTTTCCCTCGCCTGCCCTGGTTTCCAGAGGGAGGTGCAAGTCACTTTAATCAGTTTAACTGGCCTGAGTGAGTCTGTTCAAAACAAAAAGGTTTTGGACTGATTTATGTGACCATTATGTCACTGCCACTGGGGGCAAAGTCCTGATGTGTCCCTCCCCTGACCTGATTTGTGACCGCATAGCTTTTACTGCCTCCTTGTGGGGAAGTAGTGTCACTGCATTTCATTATTAATAAGTGATGGTACTAGTGGTAATTATCAGGTAATAACACACACTATTGCTTTTCAGGAGTTGTTTGTCTTCCTAGGGAAAAAGAATCTTCGACAGTACATCTATAAGGTAAAGCCATCTTGAATGTTCCAAGATTGAGGTACAATGATACCTGACTGTCATTGCTCCCAGTAGAATATCAAAATAGGGAAAATGCAATTGTTGTTGTAGCAGAAATTGTTTTTGTTTTTTAGTCTTCTTTCAGTCATTTTATCCATAGTAAATACTGCTCTGTCTTGAACCTGTGACCCACAGAACATCATCCATAGTTCTGCCTCCGTGGGGGATGAGATGGCCCACTACCTGTACGTCCTCCAGTCTGTCACTCTGAACCACCTGGAGCCTCGCATGAGAATGCCCCTGGACTCCTACAACCAGGTGAGTTAGATGATCCCCCTAACCACAGCAAACCACTGTCTCTTCCCACTCCAGGCGAGAGGAGCTTTGTGAGAAGTGCTGAATAAGTATCCTTGAAATCCACTTAGAGTATATACTCTTTCTCATTACCTCTTTGTCTCCATCTACTGTTATCGGTCCATCCCTCTCCTCCTCTCCTTCCTCCCCCTTCCTCCTCCAGGACCAGAGGGAGATTATACACGGCCTGCGGCAGGCTGCCTTTGAGATGGAGAGTGAGAACAGCTTGAGTCATGAGCGACGACGCTCTCTCTGTGCCAAGGAGTTCCAGAAGCTGGGCTTCTCTGTGAGTCTACTCCATGAGATTCTACTTACCACCACCTCATTCAGTCCCCCTCACTGGGCCTCTGTGTCTCTTCACTCACCTCGTCTCTCACTTACTGTCAACAATGAGCTGTTACTTTCAACAGAGTCCTATTCTCATCTATACCAACCATTGCTGGTTGATATAATGGTCCCTCTATCAGATGTTGTGATTCCACTCTTATCACTTACTTACAGTTACTAAACTTGTCTGAGTCTTATTCTTATCTATACCATTCTTCATTGTCTCCCACCATACACAGAGTGTGTTTTATCACTGTTCTGTCCTCTCTCTCTCCAGAACAACAGTAACCCAGGTCAGGACCTGCTCCGGGCACCTCCTGGCCTGCTGGCCCTGGACACCATGGCCCACTTCGCCTCCCGCTACCCCGATGCCTACAGCAGGGTGAAAAGAGGGAGAGAAAAGGAAGAGAAAGGATGGGAACGGAGGGTGGGAGGGAGTTAAAGGGACAAACATGGGTCTTTGTTAGGGTGCAGGTTAAGTATGTGTGTCATCCTCAGACAATTTCTCTCTCTCTCTCTCTCTCTCTCTCTCTCTCTCTCTCTCTCTCTCTCTCTCTCTCTCTCTCTCTCTCTCTCTCTCTCTCTCTCTCTCTCTCTCTCTCTCTCTCTCTCTCTCTCTCTCTCTCTCTCTCTCTCTCTGTGTGTGTCTCTTA
Organism: Coregonus clupeaformis; assembly: GCF_020615455.1. Classification (NCBI taxonomy): domain Eukaryota; kingdom Metazoa; phylum Chordata; class Actinopteri; order Salmoniformes; family Salmonidae; genus Coregonus; species Coregonus clupeaformis. Next base: position 7,173,248 of record NC_059202.1, read on the forward strand.
GTTTGTTCTGGAGAACAGCAGTAGGGAGGATAAGCACGAATGTCCATTCGCCCGCAGCAGCATCCAGCTGACTCTCATCCTGTGTGAGATCCTACGCATCGGAGAGCCCCGTAAGTCAGCCTGTGCTAGTACATGTGGTCCTACATGTACAGTGCATTCGGAAAGTATTCAGACCCCTTCCCCTTTTCCACATTTTGTTACATTACAGCCTTATTTTAAAATGGATTAAATAACATTTTCCCCTCATCAATCTACACCCAATACCCCATAATGACAATGCAAAAACAGTTTTTCTTTTAATTTTAGCAAATGTATTAAAGATAAACAACTGAAATATCACATTTACATAAGTATTCAGACCTTTTACTCAGTACTTTGTTGAAGCACCTTTGGCAGCGACTACAGCCTCGTCTTCTTGGGTATGACGCTACAAGCTTGGCACACCTGTATTTGGGGAGTTTCTCCCATTCTTCTCTGCAGATCCAAAAACCAAGCCATGGGGTCGAAGGAATTGTCCGTAGAGCTCTGAGACAAGATTGTGTCGAGGCACAGATCTGGGGAAGGGTACCAAAAAATGTCTGCAGCATTGAAGGTCCCCAAGAATGCAGTGGCCTCCATCATTCTTAAATGGAAGAAGTTTGGAACCACCAAGACTCTTTCTAGAGCTGGCCGCCCGGCCAAACTGAGCAATCGGGGGAGAAGGGCCTTGGTCAGGGCTCCAGAGTTCCTCTGTGGAGATGAGAGAACCTTCCAGAAGGACAACCATCTCTGCAGCACAGTACCACCAATCAGGCCTTTATGGTAGAGTGGCCAGACGGAAGCCACTCCTCAGTAAAAGGCACATGACAGCCTGCTTGGAGTTTTCCAAAAGGCACCTAAAGGACTCTCAGACCATGAAAAACAAGATTCTCTGGTCTGATGAAACCAAGATTGAACTCTTTGGCCTGAATGCCAACCTTCACGTCTGGAAGAAACCTGGCACCATCCCTACGGTGAAGCATGGTGGTTGTAGCATCATGCTGTGGGGATGTTTTTCAGCAGCAGGGACTGGGAGGCTAGCCAGGATTGAGGGAAAGATTAACAGAGCAAAGTATAGAGAGTTCCTTGATGAAAACTTGCTCCAGAGCGCTCAGGTTCACCTTCCAACAGGACAACAACCCTAAGCACACAGCCAAGACAACGCAGGAGTGGCTTCAGGACAAGTCTCTGAATGTCCTTGAGTGGCCCAGCCAGAGCCTGGACTTGAACCCGATCGAACATCTCTGGAGAGACCTGAAAATAGCTGTGCAGCGACGCTCCCCATCCAACCTGACAGAGCTTGAGAGGATCTGCAGAGAAGAATGGGAGAAACTCCCCAAATACAGGTGTGCCATGCTTGTAGCGTCATACCCAAGAAGACTCAAGGCTGTAATCACTGCCAAAGGTGCTTCAACAAAGTACTGAGGAAAGGGTCTGAATACTTATGTAAATGTGATATTTCAGTTTTAAATTTTTCATACATTTGCAAAAATCTCTAAAAACCTGTTTTTGCTTAGTCATTATGGGGTATTGTGTGTAGATTGATTAAATAAAAAACAACTTAATCCATTTTAGAATAAGGCTGTAACGTAACAAAATGTGGAAAAAGTCGAGGGGTCTGAATGCTTCCGAATGCACTGTATGTAAGCCAGGTCATGCTTTTTTTGTCCACTGATGTCATGCACGTTTTTCTAATGACTTTCAGCTGTTTGTGTCTATATGCTGGTGTGAGTTCACACAGTATGGATACAGCTGTACATGTGTGCATTGTGTCTGTACTGGATACATACAGATGTAGGATCTATGTTAATTTGAGCCAGTTTGCTACAGCAAGAAAATGATCCTACAGCAACAGGAAATGTGAATTATTATGTGGATTATAATTCATGGACATTTTGTAGGTGTTGATACATTTTTCATAAGGGAAAATCAAGTCTGAAATTTCACAGTGGAAATTACAAACTTCAGAAGCCTTTTTAAACCTCCAATACACTACAAGTTTCAAATGTCCTGCATTGCAGGAAAGTTCTCCTGCAACAGGGTGATCAAATTAAGATCATACATCTGTTTGTATGTACTGTGTATGTGTACAGTGTGTGTGCATACTACTGTAGAAAAGTATACTATTGGTATGTAGGCATATTTGGGTCATTGTGTTCCTCTCTCTCTGCCCTAGCCTCAGAGACAGGTTCAGACTATCACAGGTCTCATAGTGCTCCTGTCTCTCTCTCCCCCCTAGAGACAGGCTCAGGTCTCATAGTGCTTCTCTCTCTCTCTCTCTCTCTCTCTCTCACTCACCAGCCTCAGAGACAGGTTCAGACTACCACCCCATCTTCTTCTCTCAGGACCAGCTGCTGGACGAGCTCTTCTGCATCTGCATCCAGCTGCTCAATAAGACCTGGAAGGAGATGAGAGCCACGCAGGAGGACTTTCACAAGGTAACACAACCCACACCTCAATGTCACTCTATATCTCACTCTTTCTCCATGTCTAAATCCCACCCCATGTCTCAGCATCACGTCTATCTCACTCTAACTCACCCTTTTCCCATACTGAACTCTAATGTATGAGTACAAGAAACAGTCTCTTACTATTTGAAACAAAGTAGTTGAAGGGTACAGGGAGCATATCTACAGGTAGCTAGCAGGTACACTACCTGACTAAAAGTATGTGGACACCTGCTCGTCGGACATCTCATTCCAAAATCGTGGGCATTAATATGGAGTTGGTCCCCCTTTGCTGCTATAACAGCCTCCACTCTTCTGGGAAGGCTTTCCACTAGATATTGGAACATTGCTGCGGGGACTTGCTTCCATTCAGCCACAAGAGCATTAGTGAGGTCGGGCACTGATGTTGGGCGATTAGGCCTGGCTCGTAATCGGCATTCCAATTCATCCTAAAGGTGTTCGATTGGGTTGAGGTCAGGGCTCTGTGCAGACCAGTCAAGTTCTTACACACCGATCTCGACAGACCATTTCTGTATGGACCTCGCTTTGTGCACAGTCATGCATTGTCATGCTGAAACAGGAAAGGGCCTTCCCCAAACTGTTTCCACAAAGTTGGAAGCACAGAATCGTCTAGAATGTCATTGTATGCTGTAGCGTTAAGATTTCCCTTCACTGGAACTAAGGGGCCTAGCCCGAACCATGAAAAGCAGCCCCAGACCACTATTACTCCTCCACCAAACTTTACAGTTGGCACTATGCATTTGTGCACGTAGCGTTCTCCTGGCATCCGCCAAACCCAGATTTGTTCGTTGGACTGCCAGATGGTGAAACGTGATTCTTCATTCCTGAGAACGCATTTCCACTGCTCCAGAGTCCAATGGCGGTGAGCTTCACACCACTCCAACCGACACTTGGCATTACGCATTGGTGATCTTAGGCTTGTGTTTGGCTGCTCAGCCATGGAAACCCATTTCATGAAGCTCCCAACGAACAGTTCTTGTGCTAATGTTGTTTCTAGAGGCAGTTTGGAACTCGCTAGTGAGTGTTGCAACCGAGGACAGACGATTTTTACTAGCTATGCGCTTCAGCACTCAGCAGTCCCTTTCTGTAAGCTTGTGTGGCCTACGACTTCGCGGCTGAGCCGTTGTTGCTCCTAGGCGTTTCCACGTCACAATAACAACACTTACAGTTGACCGGGACAGCTTTAGCAGGGCACAAATTTTATGAACTGACTTGTTGGAAAGGTGGCATCCTATGACGGTGCCACGTTGAAAGTCACTGAGCTCTTCAGTAAGGCTATTCTACTGCCAATGTTTGTCTATGGAGATTGCATGGCTGTGTGCTCAATTTTATACACCTTTCAGCAACGGGTGTGGCTGAAAAGCCGAATCCACTAATTTGAAGGGGTGACCACTTAATTTTGTGTGTATATATAGTGTATGTTGTATATCATGTCCAAGCATGTTGCAGTGTATCGTCTGATAGATGGTCTATTTGTTTACATTGCCAACCATGGAGCGGCAAAGTGGTAATCTAATTTAGAAAATCTGACATCAAAGCACTGCATGGCATCCAGAGTGGAATGGCATTTACCTGCTTGCACTACACTGAAAACAGTAACAAGCGCTCTGTGTCCTGTGAGCCACCATGGAAGCATAGTATCCAAGCACAGTATGCAGGATAATACCATCCAGCTGCATCTGCCACAGCCACACAGAGGATGAAACACAGAGTTTAATCTATAGAGGGCTGTGGGAGATAACCAGCTGGGGTATAATTAATCAGTTGTAATCGTTAGAACAGGACATTGATTAGTCATCCAGAATGGCCACCACAATGGAATATCGACTGGCTGCTAAATGTATAGATACCGTGCTAGGGAAATGTAGGCAAGACTGCTGGATGGACCCAATCCAGGCTATCTCCTTTCTAATGTTAACTACACTGGACTCCCTCAGACAGAACTATTTATGAAAACCCAACAACAACACCAAAACCACACAACAGGCCCATGTTTTACAAAGTGCTCTCTAGTCATAAACCCTTAACCTTTTGACCTTTTGGGTTGGAGCAAGTGTCCAGCCAGCAGGCCCCTTCATTGTGTTGCGCCCTCTGCTGCCTCCCACAATCCCGTGGAGCAGGGACAATGGGGCATTAGAAGCACAAAGAGAATCCCACTCCATAGCAGAATCAGAGCGAGGGAGAAAGGCCCTTCACAATCAATTGGTTCCATCAGCAGTAATTACACAAGATAAAAACCTCTGGACGCTGACAATGGAGAGATGGACAGTGGTCAGCCATGTAAAAAAGAGAGAGAGAGGGCGGAAGGGGGGGGTGCAAAGCAAAGGCATCTCCCTAGTGTATTTCTTATCTCCTCTTTTAGATTTGTTCATCCTTGAGTCAGTTAGGTCTGATGAGAAATGTTAAGGGGATGAATGCAGAGTACTGGTGCTGAGAGAACGTGTAATTTACTGCTTGAAGAGTGAGGGGTATCTGTCTCCACTATGCCTGTCTCACAGAAGATTCAACACCTTAGTCAGACTGTCAACAACCCATAATGAGATTCTACACTCTTAGAGAAAAAGGTGCTCTCTAGAACCAAAATAGTTATTCGGCTGTCCCCATAGGATAACCCTTTGAATAACCCCTTTTGGTTCCAGGTAAACCCTTTTTTCTGAGAGTGTATATTTGGCGTTTACTACCTCATCCTCTACCTCTGTTGCAGTCTCTGTTTCTCTCTACTCATTCGATCACAAACCATGTCTCTCCCTCTCTTTCTCTCTCTCTCCCTCTTCCCTCCAATAAACCCCTAACTGTGCTGTCGATTTCAGCCGTTAATCACTCCTGGCAACACGCTGCTGCCAGCTGGGGGCCTCCAACTAGGGCTATGTGTGTGTATGTGTGAGACCCCCCTCACACACTTTCCCTCCAATAACAGTCATCCTCCACACACACACACACACACACACATTGCTGGGTTGTGAGGGAACAGAGACAGCTGCTCCTCACTATGGCTGGGGTAACAGTCTCCTGTACTGGGGTTCTCCTCTTTCTATTGGTTAAACCAGAGGAGTGACGGCAGGGGAGAGAGGGGGCGGACGCGGGTGTGTGTGACTGTCAGGGTGTCTGTTTACAAAATAACCTATTCTCTGGACTGCTGATGCCATAAAGGTGATACTCTCTCATCCCCCTCTACTGTTTCTCTCCTCTCATAGCTCTTTTTCTTTTATCTCTCTTTCTTTCTCTCTCTCTTGACTGTGGAACTAACATTGTTGGCCTCTGGCTTGTACTTGAAGGACACATGGAGGTGAGATACTCTATTTTTGTTAATTTGTCATTTGTATGTGGTCTTTACACAGTATGTGAATAATGTTGTTACACAGGATGACGCTTGGGGGCATTTAAGCGAGGTGTCACTGAAAGCTTTGTTTTGTTCAAGTATTTTTCAGAATATACAATGACTGTCTCAATTTTAGTTACAGTTTTAGTGCCATTCTCCTTGGATGTGTTGTAGTAAATATTTTTTTCTGCCTACGTGGATTAATACATGTATATTACATGGTTATTACGTATTAGTACGGTTTTGAAGGCTTCTTTAGAATTATTTGATTACTATAAAGTGCTGTGTAATGTAGTTGCTGTGTTGTAGTATATCAATGTCCAATTCTGTGTTTTAATATAGAATATTTGTTTAGCGGTCACTGGTTGTACAGTTTTTAGTAATATGTACAGTATGTTTAAAAACGTACCTGTTAATCCTCATTGATTGAAGAGGTGAATTATTCCTTCCTGCTGCATCAGGAGGGTTGGCAAGCCAGGTCCGCGGTCTGAAGTGCAACTTTTCCTGTGTGGTGGGTTATGCCAAGCTGGCCAAATCCCAGGAGGAGATGAATGTTCCCTGGGGTTATTTCTGGTTTATGCAGGGTTCTGCACTATTAATTGAAGTGTGTGTATATCTGAATTGTCAATGTGATTTCCTGAATAAGGTGATTGATAATTTCATTTGTGTATTTATGCCATTCATTTGTTATTGGTTGTAATGGTATGGTCCATGCAGAAGTATCCCAGGTACCATACTTAAGTCTTGGGCAGAGAGGGGACAGGTTGCTACATGGTTGCGGACAGGTATTATTGAGGCCTGGTGTTTATTGAGCTCAACCTTGATATATTTTCAGTTTACCAATTTTTACATTTGAGTCATTTAGCAGACACTCTTATCCAGAGCGACTTACAGTTAGTGAGTGCATACATAATTTAAAAAAAAAAAAAAATCATACTGGCCCCCCATGGGAATCGAACCCACAACCCTGGCGTTGCAAACGCCATGCTCTACCAACTGAGCATGTTTATTTTGTTTGTACATCGTTTTGGTGCCTCTTCTCCACTAATAAAAGCCCACCCCTGGGCACTGCACTGGGTCCATTTGTCTGCCTCCTCACTGAAACCTCCACCGCTAGGGCAGTCTCTGTTACTCTGAGACGCGAACACACTCACACCCTTTAAACCCCCTCTGCTCCTTTGAGACCCCTCTTTCAAGTCACTGATATCTCTTCTTCTAGCCATGGTAGCCAAAATAATGTGCAACTGGAAATGTTTATACATGACACTAAGCATGATGGGATGTTTGAATTGCTTAATTAACTCAGGAACCACACCTGTGTGGAAGCACCTGCTTTCAATATACGTTGTATCCCCCATTTACTCAAGTGTTTTCTTTATTTTGGCAGTTACCTGTATTTTGTTATGTTTTGCATTCTATTACCTCTAATTTCTTTTGAGGCTTGATTATTTTAGATTTAACATCAGCACAGAGGCATTGGGATGAATTGGTCCAAATATACTTTCTGCTGGTAAATACAACTGTGCCTGATGCGTGCTGCATGCACAGCAGATACTACTTACTCCATAGAGGGCTCCATTGCTAAACATTGTTTGCGCCATACTTCTTGTTCCATAGATACTGGGCTCTCCATGGATACTCTGTAATTCATGGTTATTGTGTGCTCAACAAATCTGTACATGCAGTATCATTTCATAAAAGTGCTGCTGTACTTTGGAGGGGGTATGGGGTTACCATGATGCACAAAAAAAATGACATTCCCATGGCGACGGCTGATTTGCTGTCAAGAGCAGTGTCATTGAGAGACATTCAGTGTATGGAAACACTGAGACGGAGAGAGACCGAACGGAGGAAAGTGTGAGTGGGGGTTGATCGAATTGTGTTGGGTTTGGTGTTGTTCTCATAGATTTCTGTGATGGATTTTGAAACTGTGGCCAAAACTGGTAGAGAGAAACATAGATTTTCCTCTCTCACATGCACGCACGCACATGCACCCTTCCGCGTTTCCTCTCTCCTGTGTTTGTCATGTGGCCTTCGCCTCAGAGAGCTCTTGTTTTGGGGTGACCGAGGTCAAGCCTTGTCTGAGTGTGTAAGCGTCACTGTGCCCAGCAGTGCAAAGAGCGCGAACAGTCTGCTTTCTCTCAACTCAAACCCACATTCACACAATAGCTATCTACTGAAATATATGAAAACATACAGTACATACACTAAGATATACTGTATACTTTAATATAACTCAGTGGTTCCCAAACTTTTTTGCATTGTGACCCACCTAAGGGCTTTTGAATTGTCTTATAACCCACCAGAGAAACCATGTCTACAGTCATAACATAGCTGGTGTGTTTTCTCTTTAAATAATCAATGTTGACTGACTCTGTCCATCTGTAGGTAATGCAGGTTGTGCGTGAGCAGATCACCAGGACGCTGTCCAGTAAGCCCACGTCTCTGGAGCTGTTTAAGAATAAGGTGAATGCCCTGAACTACAGTGAGATCCTCAAACTACGCCAGACGGAGCGGTTGCACCAAGAAGAGACCCTCGCTCCGCCTGTATTGTAAGTCCTTAAATTGTTCAGCAGAATATTTTTCTTGCTCTCTCTATGACACACACACAAACCCTCGTAAGCCGGTACTTCCTCCAATGGCCCGTAGAGGGCAGGGATCAGCCCCTTTAGTGTGTGTGTGTGTGTGTATATACTTCAGCGTGTACCATTTTGTCTCTGGTCCAGAGTATTTTTCACCCCTATGGAATCAGAATCAGTGCTGTTGCTATCCTCTGCGTCTGCCCTGTTTGTCACCAAACAGCTTGGAAATGTCATGTGACCCTCCCAGTCACAGGTCCACAGCCCATTCTACACACCCAATTACACATTCCCAGTCAACCAAGCAGCACTGACCTTACCTACTTGTCCTCATCCCATCTGGTCCATATCTATTCATATGTCCTTGCTTTTGCAATGCAAGTTACTGACTTAATACGTCAAATAAAGCTCATTGAATTGAATAATGTTGAGTGTGTTATGGTACTTGCAGTGGGTGTGACTCTATGTCTCTACCCCTGTCCCCTGTAGAGAGCTGAAGGAGCGACTGAAGCCAGACCTGTTGGAGCTGATTCGCCAGCAGAGACTGAACCGCCTGTGTCAGGGAACCCTCTTCCGCAAGATCAGCAGCCGACGCAGACAGGGTGAGACCACTCGCACCTCTGTGAGAGGGGTGGACAGGTTAAGAGCATGCACATTAGAAATTGAGAGATATAAGTAAAGGGGGAAGCTACCAGGACAGCCCTACACAATGAAAAATAGGGAGACTAATGAAGGATGGTAGATGAAGCCAGATAGCTGGCCTTTCTTACATCATGCTGATGATTTGTTATTATTGGTCATTTCAGATAAGTTGTGGCACTGTCGCTTGTCGCCCAATCACAAAGTCCTGCACTTTGGCGATGTGGAGGACACAGAAACACCCACCATCGAGAGTCTCCAGGAGAAGAGTGAGTTATTACTAACAGCAATATACTCTTCCACTGTAGCCTTGACACTGCCTTGACCATAGAGATTCTATTAAATGAGTGTTGTAATCCTTAATTCTATGGCCTCGACACTGAAATTACATCACACTCTGTCATTGGCTCTGTGTTCAAAGCTGAGGTATGCCGGTAAACCTGCTCTTCCTCGTTTTCTCTCGCAGTTCCTGTGGCAGATATCAAAGCACTGCTGACAGGGAAAGACTGCCCTCACATGAAGGAGTACAAGGGCAAACAGACCAAGGTTAGTGCACCACCATCACTTTCTCCACCGACAACGGCCCCTGAACACTCCCTCGGCCCTCGGCCCTAGCCCTAACTTCCTCTTTCACACTATGTACCTGGCCCTCCATAAACTACATTGTGCTGTGTCCTTCTGCAGGAAGTGTTGGACCTGGCATTCAGCATCACATATGACGTGGAGGAGTACAGCCTCAACTTTATTGCCTCATCCAGAACAGACGTGAGTAGTGATGTCACAGGAGCTAGTGTCTGTACTCGTTCACATAGATCATTCTGTCTCTCTCTCTCACTCGCTCTCTCTGTCTATATCTCTATCTCTCGTCCCTCTTAATCTCAATTCAACTTGGTGTGGAAAGTTAAAGCACATACACTACCAAAGTAAACATTATGGTCGAATAACAAAGATGATCTCTGTCTCGCTCTCAGTTCTGCCTGTGGACGGATGGATTGAGCGTGCTCCTGGGACGGGACATGAGCAGTGAGTGCATGAGGAGCGAGCTGGAGATCCTGCTCTCTATGGAGATCAAGCTCCGCCTCCTGGATCTGGAGAACGTGCCCATCCCAGACACTGCCCCGCCGGTGCCCAAACCCCCCAGCAACTTCAACTTCTGCTACGACTTTAGCCAGGCTGAGCAGTAGGCCTGGGGCCAGGGCATGGAAGGGCAGAGGAGTAGACCTCGGGCCTGTTTATGATGTAACGTTACAGAATGCTCAGATAGAAATGTATGAATTAGAACAGATATAATAGTCTGTGGAATAGGCAATTGTGTCAGCTCTATTCATTCTATTTCTATTTGCAATGTTCAGAATGTTTCATGTCATTAATTGCACCCTAGTAACGACCAAGCCTGTAGACATCTACACAGCAGGAGGAGTGGACATGGAGGACTGTATGGACAAAGTTGATCTAATGCATAGGCAAAGGTTTCATCTTATATGAGCGGAATCAAGGCTGAAGACAATTCCTTGGGTTCTATTGGAGTGGTCACACAAGTGTATTGTAACTGTACAGTGAGAGTATGTTTTCTGTTGTTGGATACTTGAGGCTTTAGCTTTACTTCAGTTCATCTCCCGTCCTGACATCTGACTACACCTCTCCATGGCTCCTGTCCTCCACGCTCCTCTGTGGATTGTCTTTAGGCGGAGAGTTTGTTTCATTGTTGTCATATCTATGTTTGTTTTTCTACTTTTCTCGGGTGTGATTTCCATAAACTGAAAGCTTTGTGAGGCAGGATGCATGGCAGCTCTTCTGAAGGTACTCAACCCAAGGACTGAGGCAGAACAGAGCCATATACATATATTTGTGTATATACTGTCTCTGAGACAGAATCCCTTGGATTTCTGACATTGTACTTAACTTGACCTACTCAAACAGAATCCCTACTCCCTGTTCTAAAGTGGTACTTTAATGAGTTGAAGAACAGATACTCAGCTCCAAGCCTATTCAAATCCCTATTTATAATATATTAAATCCTATTTTTAACTGTGTGCAGATAGTATTTTATTGAGTTTCATTGGCTCAAGAGGAGCACTTTTAAATAGAATACCTCAGAGAGCCTCCCATGAGCTGGTTTTGATGATGGTCATGATTGATTGATCTTCTGTATGTTTTATTTAAGGTTGCCATTAGGTTTGATGGCTATTGTTCAAATGGTTCAATCTTAGGCAATGGGGTTTTATTGAGCAAATAACTTGATCAATGGGTCAACCACCTGCTTTTATGGTACATTATACAGATAACGTAGCTAAAGTGTTATGTATCACTGACAAATGATTTCGCTACAAGCCTGGCAAAGTTTTTTGGAGCTGAGGACAAAGGCTCTTATAGGTACGTTATGAATTTCAGTCCATAACAAATGGATATTAATTCAGGTAGCTTAGTGGTTAAGAGCGTTGTGCCGGTAACCGAAAGGTCGCTGGTTCTAATCCCCGAGCCGACTAGGTGAAAAATCTGTCGATGTGCCCTTGAGCAAGGCACTTAACCCTAATTGCTATTGTAAGTCGCTCTGGATAAGAGCGTCTGCTAAATGACTAAAATGTAATGTAACTTTATGGCCTCCCGAGTGGCGCAGTGGTCTGTGCCACTAGAGATCCTGGTTCGAATCCAGGCTCTGTCTCAGCCGGCCGCAACCGGGAGACCCATGGGGCGGCTCACAATTGGCCCAGCGTTGTCCAGGGTAGGGGAGGGAATGGCCGGCAGGGATGTAGCTCAGTTGGTAGAGTATGGCATTTGCAACGCCAGGGTTATGGGTTCGATTCCCACAGGGGTCCAGTATGAATATATATATATTTTTTATGTATGCACTCACTAACTGTAAGTCGCTCTGGATAAGAGTCTGCTAAATGACTAAAAAAAAAATTACAAAATATTGATGTTATTGTAGGGTACTTGGGCTTTATTTTCATGACTATGAATGATCCTGGCAGATAAATCTGACCTAAATCAAATTTTACTGTAATATACTGTACAACAGTAAACAAGTCCTGTCAGTATGATGGACCTTCAACTTTTCATATTCAAAATCTCATCGGCCAATGAATAATAATAATAATGAATTTTTGAAGCCAGCTAACAATCATAAATTCAAATGTTGATTTTTCCTTAGCCAGTAATCTGGTTTTACCTGGAGTTTGGGGTGATTTTGCTGTTCATTGCATGTCCATTCATGTTAAACACCCAATCTCCGTGGTAACCCCTAATTTATGCTTTACTAAGATCAGTGTTGCATTAATAAATAAATATGATTTATACAGATTGTCCTTGTCTAGCTTGGTTTATGGTCTGGTAGAAAACTATAAGAAACAAATTACTCATGGACTCATAGAAGATTCCAAGCAACAGATAAGCATACATTTATTGAAACAATTAAATCTTAAAATGTGATACATATATAATTTTACGTTTTCAAATAAACATTTTAACAGTTTTGCTTCCTTCAGTGGCAGTGTTAACTTACGTTGAATACAAAATTACTTAAGCCAGCTAAACAAAAAATTTGATGATAAATAGATATCAATATTTCTCTACAGTGTGGCCATTTAAGACTGAACACAGAAGATCTGGCTCTGGGTTCTGAGATCAACTACAAGGTGCTTTTTAATCAGAGAACATCTTCTATGCCAGTTAAAGGTTCGTGCAGTATCTACCGATTTGGTTCGTCAGCTCCATAAACCAGACTAATTCTAATCAAACTAAAACCTTGAGATTAACAGTGTCCTTATATCACACGGCTTACACCAGGAATGGGCAATTTTGATGGGGTGGGGGCTCATCATGAGGGTCCACAGTGGCTCGTGGGTCTGCGTACCCACATCCATATTCCCCCCCCAAGTAAATCATTTTAGCAGCCCCCCTCGTGACAGCAAAGATTTAAAAAATATATGTTTTACAGCTAATTTCCTGCAATTCTACACATTTTGCCATAGGGTGGAGGCAAATGTTTGCAGTTTTTAATATGATAACTGATGATCAATGGGTCCCACCCCGGTCGGTAATTCGACCATGCTTACTACAAGTTCAGATAGCTGGCCGCTAGACTAACTTACCAATAACAAAAAGAAAAATGCTGACATGGGATAATTGAGTGACTGCTGATGCACAACCAAATAATGGATGGAACGGTACAAATGGAATAGCATCAAACACCACTGACCATTCCATTACCACGAGCCGTCCTCCCCAATTAAGGTGCCACTAACCAATCTCCTGTGCTCAACAGTACGTTGAGGACCCGACACCCGATTTTTAAAGACTTAATTTGAGTCTAAGAAATTGGCCCTATGGGTCCTTACTGAGTAATACATTCACCCCATATTAGGTGTTTACAGGGGTTAAAACTAAGATAAATTACTGAATCTATTACAAATAAACTCTGGATAATAAGAGCAGGTACTGAATTGTGATTCAAGCAGAACTTTTCTGGATAAATGTTTTTTGGGGGACATTCAACCTATCAGACGGTTGTGACTAAATGGAGTACAGCTACGACCAGAAGTTACTTTTTGTAGCAGGTTAGGAGAACATTTTAGCTAACCCTAACCCTTTTCCTAACCTTAACCTCATTCTCCTAACCTAATCCATTAATTATCCTAACCTGGTGCATAAGTTCTCCTAACCTGCTACGACAAAGTCACTTCTAGTCGTAGCTGTATTCCACCTAGTCAGAACCCTATCAGAGTGTGAGGGTCAGGTCAGCTCCGCCCACAAAGCGGCAGTGGACATTCTCTAGGAAGGGCAGCTGTGATTGGAGGAGGTCCACCGTTGTTATGGAGATGTTTTTACACATGGAGATGTCCAGCGTCCGCAGTCTCTTACAGTGTTGGACGAGCATGGAGAGAGACCTGTTGGGAGTATGAGTTCACTGCTGTCAAACCCTGATACACAGATAACACAGTCTGTCTCTCTGGGGTTCTGTGTGCGTGTCTCACCTATCTGTGACTGTGTCGCAGCAGGACAGGTAGAGGTGCTGCAGCCTGGCGAGGTAGGGGACGGCGCGGGCGATACCCTGGTCACTGATCTGGGGGCAGTGGCTGAGTGCCAGGCTGGTGAGGCTGCGGCAGTGGTAGGCCACCGACGCCAGGCTGTCATCACTGATCTCAGGCAGCATGGAGAGAGAGAGGCGCTGGAGGTCTGGATAACGCAGCACCTGCTCACAACAACAACCGCCCGGTTAACTAAGGTTCCCCATTCAATGGACACAGGACGTCAACCACTTACAGGGAAATTGTCAAATTGTTCAACTTCATATTCATCATATCTAGCACTACCCCATTATCAACATATGTGAAAATGGCACGTTTCTATGTCTTGTAGTAAAAAAAAGATAGAGGAAGATGGGTATTTCCAATGACATCATCAACCAATTAGTAGACAATTAGTAGGCAATGCCTACTCACAATTGGTAAAAAAAAAAAAAGAAATCACACGACGCACACCGATGATGTCATTGGAAACACTTATCTTCCTCTATCTTCTATACTACAAAACATAGAAACACGGCATTTCCACATATGTTGATGTTGGGGTCGTGCTGGAGATTATGAATATTACGTTTTTTTAAACGTGTCCCTTAAATGGAGTGTTTCTTAACCTGACCAGGAAAAACCTAAAACTAGGGCCAAGGGTTAATTCTGCCCAGTCAGGAAAAACTCCTTGCCCTAACCATAGCCTGTATATTCTCATGGTAGACCAACCTGTGTGATGCTACTGTCAGTGAGTTTGGAGCAGGCAGACAGGTCGAGCTCCTGGAGGCTCCTGAGGGCCAGAAGTGAGGCCCCCTCCTGTTCCTTGAACACCCCCAGGTCCTCGTCCGTCACCAGCCGGGGCTTCTCCTGCAAGGGCTTGCTGGGAGGCCGGAAGAAACCCATGTTCCCAAAAGTACAGGTGAAGCTGGGCCCCTTGTGCTCCTGCAAGGAGTCAGGGTGAGAGGTTGAAGGTCAGATAAAGGTCAGGGGTGCATGGCTGTAGTAAACTACAGTGGTGGTAACATGAATATAAGCGCAGACAAGACCAGCTAGTCTACTTATTTTACATTTTAGTCATTTAGCAGACGCTCTTATCCAGAGCGACTTACAGTTAGTGAGTGCATACATTTCTTTTTTTATACTGGCCCCCCGTGGGAATCGAACCCACAACCCTGGCGTTGCAAGCGCCATGCTCTACCAACTGAGCTACACGGGGCCCATCATCACCAGATCTAATCAGACTAGTATCAGCACAGAGTTACCTCACCAGGTTCTGTCTGTCTGAAGCCTACCACAACTTGGGAGCTCAAATCAAGAAACAAGAGTAGGCAAGGATTCACATTCACATCCTCTTCTACAAAGGTACTTCTCTAGCGTTCGTCACGCCAGAAACAGCACTTCTCTGGGAGGCCATTTCCTGTTTGGAGAAGAATAAGGAGAGATTTCCTCTGAGTGGCTGACTGCTGAACACAGCGTTCTGCTCTGGCACAATCACAGGAACAGGCTAAAGGCCCTTGTCTATCACACACATTCATTCTCACATGCACGCTTGTAGCTTGCACACTCCCACAGGTCTGCTTTCTTATATCCTATTCCCAAGACTTCTACACTTCTCCCCACCCAGCCCTCTCTCACCATTTCCTTGCTGGGCTCACACTCCTTGGTGGGCTCCACCATGCCCAGCAGCCCCCAGTCTGTGATCTCCTTGCACCAGCCCAATCGCAGCACCACCAGCCCGGGCAGGTAGGTGGCGATAGCACGCACGCTCAGGTCTGTGAGGTAGACGCAGGAGGTGAGGTCCAGCTCCCGCAAACTGGAGCCCAGCAGCCGAGCCAGAGAGAACACAGCCAGGTCCTGAGAGAGATGGGAAACAAAGGAACATGAGAGATGATGTCCTGATAAACATTTCATTCTATAAAAGATCAATCCTAAAAGAGTCAGGTAAAACAGCTCAGGTAAAGTCATAGTAATGTGAGGGAGAGAGCAGCACACACACTGACCCTGATATAGGTGCAGCTCTTGAGGCTGAGGGTCTCCAGCCGTGCCCTGGGCTCCGGGGCAGAGAGCCCTTTCACTATCTCGGCCCCACTGACATGCAGGCACTCAGACAGATCCAGGGTCCTCAGCTCTGGCAGCGTCATCAGGTCAGCCAGTCCTTTATCCGTCACCCTCCAGTCCCGGGACAGAGAGAGGAGCCGGAGGCCCTTCAGGCCCAGGGCCACAGCCAGTACAGCCCGGCTGGTGAGCTCTGTGCAGGCGCTGAGGTCCAGGGTCCGGAGGCCAGGCTGGTGCTTGCAGAGCACCTCCACAGAGTAGTCTGTCAGCTCCTTGCAGCCCCGCAGACGCAGCTCCTCCAGAGACAGGCCTCCTACCTGGGCCACGGAGCGCAGTGACTCTGGGGTGATGCTGGTTCTGCTCAGGTCCAGCCCCCGCACGGTGGAGGCCTGCTCCTGCAGCAGCCTGCGGAGGTTCCGTAGGGAGAGTAGGGCAGAGGAGTCAGGCCCCACGGGGCAGCCACGGTACGGGTCAAATTCAAAAGCGATGTGGCAGCCGGCCAGGGAGAGACGGCGAAGTCTGAGAGTGCAGCCTGTGAGACGGTTGAAGGTGAGGTCTGATAGATAGCGCAGGTCAGAGAGATCCAGCTCCTCAAGACCTGCTAAAGCTACCCGCACCTAGGAAAAGGACAAACTCATTTAAAAACTGGCATGTGTAAAAAATACTTTTTTTTAAAGAATCATCATCTCCAGCCTACATGGTCTGACCTGCTGGCGGTGTTCTTCTCTGGACAGAAAGGCTCCAGACATGAAGAGGCTGTCCAGGCCATGGAGGTCAAGTCTGCGCAGGGCGGTCAGGTGGGGCAGCAGGGCCAGGAGGGAAGACTCGGTCACGCTGCTCCCTGGCAGGGCCAGGCTCTCCAGCCGAGGGCCCAGATGGAGCCCTATCCCCTGCAGCACAGCCCGGGACATACTGGAGCCATCCAGGTGGCTTATAACCAGGCTGCAGCGGGAACGCCTACTCAGCCCCCGGATCAGATCCAGGGAGGAGATGGAGGCTGGGAACTTGAAGGTGAGATTCCTCTGGAAAATGGAGTCAGAGTTAGGATTAGGCTGTTAGTTAGATTTATGAAATTAGTGAGATTAAGGGGAAATTGTGGAATAGAGTAGTACCTGAAATTGGAGGTCTTGGCTCGCATCATACCAGCTCCAGCAGACCAGAGAGGCTTCCTTCCTGTCTGATGCTTTGAGGAAACTTAGGATGTAGGTGATGATCTAGACAGGAAGTTGATTGGACCACCAGGTCTTTTACAACAATTTTATCATAGTGCCATGCATAAGGAAATTGATCATATAAGGTGTGTCTCAATGCATTATAACTTGTTAGCTAGCTAGCTGGTAGTAGCATATTAAGTTGTTGATACAACCGTGTTAGTCAAGACACCCAAAGCATTGACAACCACATCCTCAGTGACACTAAATGTCATTTTATGAAGCAGGCTACTATCCTATTTGCTAGTCTTACCTCAAGAGGTAACTCAGGCGTTTCCATGGTTATGTCTCTCATCCCCAGTCAAATCCTTGGATTACAAGATGGAGTGTAGTCCTTCATTATATCGATCATGTCAATACCTGTCAAGCATTTTCAATTCCGATTTTAGCTGATGAGCTAGCTACAACATCAAGTGCTGTCAGCTAACTAACGTTAACGGCAGCTATCCAACTAGCTAGTTCTCTCTGGCTAGTTTACATTACATTAGCTAGCTATCTTCAATCTTGCTAGTTTCATTAATTCACGTCCCAATCAGACCTGGTTCACCATGTTGAGTTCTTTGATGCGTTTCAATTTTCTCACTTCAACAACAGTTATTTAATTTAGAGCACGAAGATGTCATCACGATCATCACCCTCTTTACTTTGCCAGCGCCACAGATGGTCCCTCAACTGACTGCAGATCACAACAAACATTCTGACGTAACACTAAAACCGAGGGGCTTCGGCTTCTTCTTCGGCTTCTTCTTCTTCGGGATTGGGTTGGGATTCTTCTTCTTCTTCTTCTGTGGGTTTTATGGCGGACTACAACCCAAAAAGCAGTATTGCCGCCACCAACTGGACGGGTTGAAACCAAAACAAGGTAAAAAGAAAATCCATACGTGATAGGGAAACTAACTTAATCTACCCAAATATAAATAGTACATTGAGAAAACAAATACAACTCCCACTTCTTCCTTCTTTCAATTCTCCATATCTCCCTTCTCAGGCTCTAGGCCTGAGAGGGTAGTTCGGCTTGTGACTAATCTATATAAC
This sequence comes from Coregonus clupeaformis, assembly GCF_020615455.1. Classification (NCBI taxonomy): domain Eukaryota; kingdom Metazoa; phylum Chordata; class Actinopteri; order Salmoniformes; family Salmonidae; genus Coregonus; species Coregonus clupeaformis. Next base: position 7,191,581 of record NC_059202.1, read on the forward strand.
TCCTTCGCTGAGAAATCTTTCAGCCCCAGGAACCGCTCCGCCGCTTCCACAATGATTTATATCTTCCTGGACCTTCTCTCCACCTTGGCAGTGCCATTTATCGCCATAGCTATAAAGGCCACAAAGTCCACCTTCTTAACCTTTAAAATGTCAGGATCCTGCAGTGAAGGCCTATCCACCACCATGGACTCTTCAGGTGCACCATTCAAACCCTCAACCCTTTTCACAGCTGCTGCATATGAAATGCTCTGGACAGTCCTGACTTTGGCCACCTCATTCTCTTTCACCCTTGTGGGGCATTCAAAATATGTGGATTCATGGTCCCACCACAATTGCAACATGTCACATTTTCATCACTTTATTAACACATAATATTATATTTTCCACAATTTGGATATCTCGGCTTCTCCCTTCTGCAAACACTTGAAACATGACCAAAAGCTTTACAATGATCTTGGTCTTGGGATAAATGCTCGGACTCTGTAGTTGATATACCCTAACTGCACTTGAGTAGGGAGAGACTCCAAATCAAAAAACAAAAGAACAGATACTCTTCACTTTTTCTTCATTCACCACACGATTCATCCGACGTGCATCAATCACTCCAGAAATATTTTTAATCTCTTCAACATCTACTTCCCACGAGACTCCAGGTATAACCCCCTTGAGGGGTGCCCTGTTCCTAAGAGACACACACAACACTTCAAACGTATCAAATCAGGTGAGACTCAACACACGTTTCTTCTGATCCTCAGAAGCACAAAAAAATCAAAACCAGCCCGCCTCTCGTGATCCTCACAGCCTTCACTCTACCCAGCACTCTCTCCACCAGTTCAGATATCTCAAATGGATTCCTCAAGAATGGTAATTCGATCAGCTGCTCCTCATTTACAAACTGTACTCCTACAAGATACAAAGAGACATTCTCATCACTGTAGTCTACTTTGCACCGTTTTCCTTTCTTTTGGACAATGTTCCAATTCTCCTTGATTCTACCGCCATTCGATTCAGAATCCACTTCATCATCTGCTTCCGCCATCTTTTTTCCCTGGGTTTGGTTGGGTTGGCATCCAACTTTTAAGGTGCATACACTGCCATCTAGCTACTGTACTGGAGTGTGAGGCCAGTCACGGCCTACCTACATTACATTCTGTTCATTAGTCCTGCTCCTCTAAGAAAGTGAAATAAAGCCCTAGACACCGAGGGGCTTTCTGGAAAAGGTAGTTGTTAGCTAGCTGCTTTACTATTTTATTTTCTCTGCGTCATTTTCAGACTCACATCACTGTGCAGTTTTATTAAGCTGGTAATTGTATAAATCGAGCTAAAAGGATGAATACATTAAAACTGATTTGTTTGTGAGTTATGTTACTGTGGTGTGTCCATTTCCCACTGTAAACCGATATCAATTTCTCAAGCTTCATATCAGCAGTAATATCACTCAACCACACAAAGATGACGAAGTGAAAACATAATGATTTATTTTTAAAAGAATCCACAAAAACATCAAACACTTATCATGGGCCTCCTGTAGCTCAGTTGGTAGAGCATGGCACTTGCAACGCCAGGGTTGTGGGTTTGATTCCCACGGGGGGCCAGTATGAAAAATGTATGCACTCACTAACTGTAAATTGCTCTGGATAAGAGCGTCTGCTAAATGATTAAAATGTAAAATCATGGTGATTTCAACGCATTCAGATTTGCTGAGTGGTGCTTCACAAATGCTATTTTTCTCAGCATGTGTTGCATACCAGCTTTTGTCACCTACACCAGTGGTTCCCAATGAGCAATACTAAGACCTCTGGGGGTACTTGGCCTATCCACAGGGGGTACTTGAGAAGATTCATGAGACCATAGGCCTACTGGTAAAATACACATGGGGCACTCCTGGCAGAGCAAAATTCAGTTGGTGGTACAGTAACCAAAAAGGTTTGGGATCCACTGACCTACACACACACATTTACATTTACGTCATTTAGCAGACACTCTTATCCAGAGCGACTTACAGTTAGTGAGTGCATACATTTTTCATACTGGCCCCCGTGGGAATCGAACCCACAACCCTGCAAGCGCCATGCTCTACCAACTGAGCTACAGGAGGACCACATAAAGAATGTAGTCAACCAACATGATAACAATATTCACATTCAATCTACAGATTGTCTGGCAGTTTTGGTAGCTGGTTTTTGACCCTATGCATTCTAGGGGGGAATATAGGATCTAGATAATTATGTAAAACCTTTGCATTGATTTCTGAAAAACTAACACACAAGGGTCTAAGTATTTCCCTGTAAAAACTAATGTAAAATACACACCATTTAGTTTTCCATTTACAATGTATTTACACGCCAATAACTTATGAAAACAGCATTTGATTAACAGTATGATAGAAATAATATCAAACTTGTAATGTACATGTATAGTGTGGACATGAGTCTTCTTCTGATCTGTCAAGATAGTAAAAAAAATGATAAACAGTTATTTTAAACATACCCGTCATGTCAAAAAACTGTTGTAACTATTGTCATAATTTGTTCAGCTAAATTCCAAATTACTTTGTTAGCTATAGCTGTCGGTGCTAAAGTAAATCTTTGATGGTCTGGCATTGTGAACTGACAGTATACCAGTCTTGATTAAATGATTAGCTGCACTGCTTAAAAGTAAATCTTTGATTGTCTGGCATGGTGAACTGACAGTATACCAGTCTTGATTAAATGATTAGCTGCACTGCTACCTGTGCACATACAAAACAATATTTAGATTTACAAGCTGACATTTATTTAAATTTTCTAACATTTCAGTTGAAAAAAATATACATATTTGACCCATTCACCCCAGAAACACTAAACATTACCTCAAGGGCCATGACAAATAAGGCAAAAATAACATATTCCATTGAACAAAACTCTAAAACAACTGGTCATCTTTACAAAACGTAAACATTTCTTATAAACGTCAGCAAAATCTTTCCTCATATTCCAACATCTTTATAGTATTTCCCAATCACATTTCTCCCGGTGCTGAATAAATAAAACAGGAACAAACTTTACAAAAATTAAGGTTTAGAAGGAATTTGTTTCCGAAAGCAGACAGAACAGAAGACCTAGGCAGAAGACCCCCCCCACACACACACACACACTCCTCACACACACAGCTATACCCTGTGTGACTGCTTTGTTATCCCCCTAACGAGATGGTGTCTGTGTCAATTATTGCTGATCGGTACATTTACCCCTGGGATTGTAAACACAAAGACATCAGTTTAGCACCCGTTTGCCATCCCTATGGAATTAGGTAGCCTAGGCCCTATACATTAGTATCAAGGGGATAAAATAGTCAGTGAGGTAAAAAAAAAGAGTCTATAGGTATAATGGAACAGGAACTGTGACTCTGTGACTCCTGAGACATAATTGGATGACGTAATTGGATGATCTTTAGGACCCATGGCTCTTCTCTCTGGTCTCCCTCTCTGCAACAGAGTACAGAGGGATAAACGACTGCATCCCTTTCTCCACATGAAGACAGCTCTTAAAGCTTTTGGAGACAACTCATGGCTTTCGCTTTTCTTTCCTCTTCCCACTCTCTCCTGCCTCTTCTTCCTCCACGTTGTCCTGCTCCTTGGACAGCGTCTCATCTCTGTGACAATGGGAGGCGGGGCAGAGCGACGTGGAGCTGTCTGAGGTTGGGGACATGGTGCCAGTCTTGTGCTCTGGGTCCAGACTGGAGACAGGAGAGACTGGGGACAGGGGAGTCAGGGAGGAGGACATTGAGGGCTGTGGGGAAACGGAGAGGTTAGTTCATTTAGAGCATACAAGTGTGTGTGGGTGGGTGCGTTGTGTGTGTATAGACAATGTGTGTGTTTTTGTACAGCAAATACCATACCTGTAGAGAAACGCTGGATTTGTTGGTGTTCTCCTTTATCTTGGCGAGGGTCCTTTTGAGGCCTGTTTTCTGATGAGCCATCTCCAGAACAGCAACGAGTAGCTTGGGTGTCTCTGTCCGAGGAGGGATCACCTGGGCTGGCTCCTTCGGAGGCTCCGGCTTCTTGTCTTTTGTCAGCATCTTCCTGTAGACAGAAACATCAAACAATCATTAATTCTTATAGTGTACTACAGTTCACTCTAACAAATGTGAACTTCAAGGCAGCCATAATATCAGTGGATTCCCATAAATAAATAAAGTCGGTTTTAGTCACTTTTTCCTCTCTCTCACCTGGCCTTCTTGCGGAGCAGCTTCTGAGACTCGGGGTAATGCACTAGAATCTCATTGAGGTCCTTCTTGTCCAGGATGAACATGTTGGCGAAGCCATGAGCCACCACGTTCGCTGTTCTCCTGTTTCCTCCACCCACTGCAAGCAAGCTTTCAACCCAAAGAGAAAACATTTAATTAGGAAAAAGTACATTCCCTGGATAAAATGTGTGTGCTTGCTTCAGTGACATAAATAGCACACGTCAGACTTGACATCAGGATGCTCACCTGATTTCCCCAAACACTGACCCCGACCTCAGCGTGACAAACACAGTCTTCCCGTCTGGCCCGCCCACCACCTGCACCTCCCCGGCCTTGATGATGTACATCTCCCGTCCAACCTCGCCCTGAAACACAGAGGGGCAGTCAGACAACTGGACAGACCTCCTGTTCTTTTCAGTTTGCCTTACACAAAGAAGAAGGAGCAGAGTGCATACAAACTGCACAGTAAATACATTCAAACAGAAATGCACGCGAACAAACACGCTAGAGAAGTGGCAAAGCTACTGCATCTAGCTTTAGCCTTTACCTTTTTGCAGACATAGTCCCCTGGGAGGTAAACAACAGACCTCAGACTCTTCAACATGTCAAAGATCATCTGTCTATCACAACCCTGAAAGGGAGAAGAAGCGCTGACTGAGAAATATAGAGAGATAGAGCTGTTTAAATCTTCTGTGGTCTGAGACAGCCTGAAGAGGCCATAAGACTTACGCACCTGGAAGAGAGAGACTTTACTGACGATGTCATAATTGACATCCACAGCGATGTCCAGCCTCATCTTGTCTGGGAGCTGGACCAGAAGCTCCTGTTCATCTGTATAGAGACAGACACTAACAGAGTCAACACAACACAAGACAAAGCAATGCAACACAACCCAATGAAAAGTAACATGTCCCTACCCAGCATGCCCTGGGACTGCCAGGTGTAGTTGTACCAGGTTTTGACCCGGTTCTGCACGTCTTTGGGAATATGGTAGGAGGCCATGTATTTGACAGTGTTGTCCATGCATGCTCTGTAGTATGCCTGTCCTGAAGTGGCTGCACCAACCACATCTCTCATCTGCAAGAGACAGTCATTGCCCAATCAGGAGTCGACACCAATCACAACAGCCATTGACAACAGTATAATCAGCTTATAATAGCACAAATGGTCCAAATAAGGATTCAGAGCTAGATAACAAGTAGTAGTATTATTAAACAGCAAATATCATAACATCTAGATATTTCATCCATAAACACACTATCATCTTTTACATAATGCACTCTCTCAGACACATCTATTAGTAATGTGGTAACCAACCTGTCCAATCATGATGGAAAAGGCAAACACTCCTACAAAGTAGTTGATGAGCTGAAAGATGATTTCAAAGAGCTTTGTGGGTTCCGGCAGTCCACCAATGGTGATCAGAGTCTTCACAGCAAAGTAGTAGCAGCGGATGTAACTGACAAACAGGATTATAGGGACAATTACATGATGATAGTGTAAAGATATGAGGCTAACAAAGGTGAATCCACACACCTGTTGCCCTTTCCATCATAGACCCACTTCGTGGAGCCCAGACCTTCATACGCAGAGATCCAGTAGAACAGACAGGCATTACAGTGGAGGCAGTACAGCAGGTAGGTGGTGGTCCGGATCACTCTGATCAAACCAGACAGAAGGAAAGAGACTGGGTTATACATACTGAGCTGCCCCTCACTTCTCTCAGAAAGACCAGGCCCTGCATTCAGAAAGCGTCTCAGACTAATAGGAGTGCTTATCTAGGATCAGGTCCCCCTGTCCATATAATCATATTCATTGTGATCTGAGCATGGCGATACAGATAATGTACAAAGAATTGAACAACAGTTTACTGTGCTCACCTGTAAACATAGGCTTTGGTCAGGATGGCCTCAAGACGGTCGTTGAACTCGAAGAAAGACATTATCTGGAGAATTCAGAAAGATTACATATTTTCATTGCAGTGTGAATAATATGATTGTATGTGTCACAGTCTACCCAGGTGGACTACACAGGTGGCAGGTGAGCCTTACCTTTAGTAGCCGTGGGAAGCGGAGGAGTGGGTTGATTCCAGTTTTAAAATAGAACAACTCCAGTGGCACAAGACTGATGACATCCATCTGTAACCCAGAGAAACACAGTCGACACAGATACGGTCAGAAAATAAACTGATACCTCATTACATGGCTTAAAAACATCCTCTTATTCAAAGCTATTCAGTAGTGAATACTGCAACATTTTCAGGTGAAAATCTACCTTGAACCGGAAGGTTTTCATGTAATTCTTTCGCATGTCTTTTTTGTCAAACTGCAATGTAAACAAAGAAAAACACATACATCAATGATTTTGACGTGTATTCCTGTGTCTGGAAAATCCATTTGAGACATAAACCCTCGTCTGGCAACATGGTCTCCTTAGAATATGTCAAAATAGTGCCATTTAACAACTGTAGTTATATGTCGCCTAAGCTGGCTATATCACCACTATGTCTCCACCGCGGACAAACTGCAGGCGGGGCTGGAAGACCAGGATGTCCAGGATGTAGATGAGGTCACACAGGTAGTCAGCGAGCAGCCACCGGTAGATGTTACTAGGGGTCTGGTAGGGGAAGGCCCAGCGCATCGGGATCAGCCACACGTTCCAGTTCCACGCCAAGGTGACGATAAATAGCCACAGCACATAGACCAGATCTACAGCGAGAGAGAACCAGTGTCAACCCCCAGCAAAGGCTGAAGTGCCCTAATGCATCATCCTTATACTTCAAAAGAAAGAGCAGGTATGACAGGAGCAACAATTTAGGTCACTGAAAGATCAACCCATTAACCACTTGGTGGATCCAAACTAACATTCTGATAAAAGCAAAAGGAAGTCTACACAGGAGATGGCAATATAAAAAAAAGAGGATAGGAGGAGGGTTTACTATAAGAATAGGAGCAGGGAGGAGGAAAGCAGGAGGATGAGAGAGGAGGTAGTGTATGCTCGGCGGAGGGGGAGCTCACTGGTGAAGGGGTCGATGCTAGCGGGGAAGCGGTAGTGCAGCAGGGCTCTGATCCAGCGAGGAGGTGTCACCTTGCACCACAGTCTAGACTGGGGTTGCTGTTGCTGCTCCTCGTCCTCCCTCTCAGGGGAGGCTGGTTGTGCTTCCTCCTCCGGCTCCTCTGGAGGCGCAGGAGTTGGTGTTGGAGATCTCGCAGGGGCTGCAGGTGAGAGAACAGAGAAGAGAGTCACAGGTCAGAGGTCAACGTTGTATCTGTCTCATTATGGCATCTGTGAGAGCACGGGCAGCGGCATTGAGATAGATAAAACGCTGCGATCTCTATACATCTCTATGCGACAACGGGACAGAATGAGGAAGTGGTTAGAATCTTGTTTCTTAGGATTATCCGTAAAATTAACACATTTATAAAATATTGATTACCATGTACAGTGGGGAAAAAAAGTATTTAGTCAGCCACCAATTGTGCAAGTTCTCCCACTTAAAAAGATGAGAGAGGCCTGTAATTTGCATCATAGGTACACGTCAACTATGACAGACAAATTGAGGAAAAAAAATCCAGAAAATCACATTGTAGGATTTTTAATGAATTTATTTGCAAATTATGGTGGAAAATAAGTATTTGGTCACCTACAAACAAGCAAGATTTCTGGCTCTCACAGACCTGTAACTTCTTCTTTAAGAGCCTCCTCTGTCCTCCACTCGTTACCTGTATTAATGGCACCTGTTTGAACTTGTTATCAGTATAAAAGACACCTGTCCACAACCTCAAACAGTCACACTCCAAACTCCACTATGGCCAAGACCAAAGAGCTGTCAAAGGACACCAGAAACAAAATTGTAGACCTGCACCAGGCTGGGAAGACTGAATCTGCAATAGGTAAGCAGCTTGGTTTGAAGAAATCAACTGTGGGAGCAATTATTAGAAAATGGAAGACATACAAGACCACTGATAATCTCCCTCGATCTGGGGCTCCACGCAAGATCTCACCCCGTGGGGTCAAAATGATCACTAGAACGGTGAGCAACAATCCCAGAACCACACAGGGGGACCTAGTGAATGACCTGCAGAGAGCTGGGACCAAAGTAACAAAGCCTACCATCAGTAACACACTACGCCGCCAGGGACTCAAATCCTGCAGTGCCAGACGTGTCCCCCTGCTTAAGCCAGTACATGTCCAGGCCCGTCTGAAGTTTGCTAGAGTGCATTTGGATGATCCAGAAGAGGATTGGGAGAATGTCATATGGTCAGATGAAACCAAAATATAACTTTTTGGTAAAAACTCAACTCGTTGTGTTTGGAGGACAAAGAATGCTGAGTTGCATCCAAAGAACACCATACCTACTGTGAAGCATGGGGGTGGAAACATCATGCTTTGGGGCTGTTTTTCTGCAAAGGGACCAGGACGACTGATCCGTGTAAAGGAAAGAATGAATGGGGCCATGTATCGTGAGATTTTGAGTGAAAACCTCCTTCCATCAGCAAGGGCATTGAAAATGAAACGTGGCTGGGTCTTTCAGCATGACAATGATCCCAAACACACCGCCTGCGCAACAAAGGAGTGGCTTTGTAAGAAGCATTTCAAGGTCCTGGAGTGGCCTAGCCAGTCTCCAGATCTCAACCCCATAGAAAATCTTTGGAGGGAGTTGAAAGTCCGTGTTGCCCAGCGACAGCCCCAAAACATCACTGCTCTAGAGGAGATCTGCATGGAGGAATGGGCCAAAATACCAGCAACAGTGTGTGAAAACCTTGTGAAGACTTACAGAAAACATTTGACCTGTGTCATTGCCAACAAAGGGTATATAACAAAGTATTGAGAAACTTTTGTTATTGACCAAATACTTACTTTCCACCATAATTTGCAAATAAATTCATTAAAAATTCTACAATGTGATATTCTGGAGAGAAAAAAATCTCATTTTGTCTGTCATAGTTGACGTATACCTATGATGAAAATTACAGGCCTCTCTCATCTTTTTAAGTGGGAGAACTTGCACAATTGGTGGCTGACTAAATACTTTTTTCCCCCACTGTATAGCTTTGTAAGGCTATAAATGACCAACCACCCAGCTCTGGAGTAGTTAGAAGGTTTATTTCCCTGCTTTTGTGAGGAGCTGGTTAGTAGTTCCTGGAGACTTCCAGCAATTGCACTAAGCTAACAATTTGCTACCTTCAACTCTGCACGCAGAGACATAAAAATGGTATGGACTGTGTGTTAGCACTTGGAAATAAAAGCTACTGTAAGACTTCACAACAGGTGTCTTTTATTAGCTTTTTCGAAATGTCCAATTGCTTTGGGTATATTACGGTCTCTTTTGACATTAGCTTCCTTATTGGTAGTATTGTCAAACAGGCTCATTGTTTGTAAGCCATGTGTGTTTGTAACTGTATCTGTCTACAGTGAGGGAAATAAGTATTTGACCCCTCTGCAAAACATGACTTAGTACTTGGTGGCAAAACCCTTGTTGGCAATCACAGAGGTCAGACGTTTCTTGTAGTTGGCCACCAGGTTTGCGCACATCTCAGGAGGGATTTTGTCCCACTCCTCTTTGCAGATCTTCTCTAAGTCATTAAGGTTTCGAGGCTGACGTTTGGCAACTCGAACCTTCAGCTCCCTCCACAGATTTTCTATGGGATTAAGGTCTGGAGACTGGCTAGGCCACTCCAGGACCTTAATGTGCTTCTTCTTGAGCCACTCCTTTGTTGCCTTGGCCGTGTGTTTTGGTATACCCATCCATGACCCATTTTCAATGCCCTGGCTGAGGGAAGGAATGTTTCCACCTCCATGTTTGACGGTGGGGATGGTGTTCTTGGGGTCATAGGCAGCATTCCTCCTCCTCCAAACACGGCGTGTTGAGTTGATGCCAAAGAGCTCCATTTTGGTCTCATCTGACCACAACACTTTCACCCAGTTCTCCTCTGAATCATTCAGATGTTCATTGGCAAACTTCAGACAGGCATATATATGTGCTTTCTTGAGCAGGGGGACCTTGCGGGCGCTGCAGGATTTCAGTCCTTCACGCCGTAGTGTGTTACCAATTGTTTTCTTGGTGACTATGGTCCCAGCTGCCTTGAGTTCATTGACAAGATCCTCCCGTGTAGTTCTGGGCTGATTCCTCACCGTTCTCATGATCATTGCAACTCCACGAGCTGAGATCTTGCATGGAGCCCCAGGCCGAGGGAGATTGACAGTTATTTTGTGTTTCTTCCATTTGCGAATAATCTTGTAGCCCATTCCAGCCTTGTGTAGGTCTACAATCTTGTCCCTGACATCCTTGGAGAGCTCTTTGGTCTTGGCCATGGTGGAGAGTTTGGAATCTGATTGATTGATTGCTTCTGGGACAGGTGTTTTTTATACAGGTAACAAGCTGAGATTAGGAGCACTCCCTTTAAGAGTGTGCTCCTAATCTCAGCTCGTTACCTGTATAAAAAGACACCTGGGAGCCAGATATCTTTCTGATTGAGATGGGGTCAAATACTTATTTCCCTCATTAAAATGCAAATCAATTTATAACATTTCTGACATGCGTTTTTCTGGACCAAAATCGAGCTCTTTGGCATCAACTCAACTTGCCGTGTTTGGAGGAGGAATGCTGCCTTTGACCCCAAGAACACCATCCCCACCGTCAAACATGGAGGTGGAAACATTATGCTTTGGGGGTGTTTTTCTGCTAAGGGGACAGGACAACTTCACCGCATCAAAGGGATGATGGACGGGGCCATGTACCGTCAAATCTTGGGTGAGAACCTCCTTCCCTCAGCCAGGGCATTGAAAATGGGTCGTGGATGGGTATTCCAGCATGACAATGACCCAAAACACATGGCCAAGGCAACAAAGGAGTGGCTCAAGAAGAGGCACATTAAGGTCCTGGAGTGGCCTAGCCAATCTCCAGACCTTAATCCCATAGAAAATCTGTGGAGGGAGCTGAAGGTTTGAGTTGCCAAACGTCAGCCTCGAAACCTTAATGACTTGGAGAAGATCTGCAAAGAGGAGTGGGACAAAATCCCTCCTGAGATGTGTGCAAACCTGGTGGCCAACTACAAGAAATGTCTGACCTCTGTGATTGCCAACAAGGGTTGTGCCACCAAGTACTAAGTCATGTTTTGCAGAGGGGTCAAATACTTATTTCCCTCATTAAAATGCAAATCAATTTATAACATTTCTGACATGCGTTTTTCTGGATTTTTTTGTTATTCTGTCTCTCACTGTTCAAATAAACCTACAATTAAAATTATAGACTGATAATTTATTTGTCAGTGGGCAAACGTACAAAATCAGCAGGGGATCAAATACTTTTTTCCCTCACTGTATGTGTTGCAAGTTTTGTGTATATTGAGCACATGACCAGAGTGTAACTGTGTTCCTCACAGGCAGTGGGACTGTCATCATCAGAGTGATCTGGGTCTATGAGTTTCTCTTTGGCCCTCTCTGTCCTCTCCTTAAACATCTTGACCAGTTTCTGTAGGCGCTCATTCACCATGTAGCTGGTCTGGCTAGCGGACGACGCAGGGCGCTCCTTTAGCCTTCAAACACAAAACATCCATAGGTTAATTAACGCACGCACACACACACGCACGCACCTGCCCCAAAATATTAACAACACAGTCCCACACGGACTCTCCTTATGTTGGTGTCAATAAAAGCACCAATAAAAATGGAAAATGTCTCCCACCCACACATTTTACCTCTGCACTTCTAGTGTCAGAATTTCAGTCAATATAACCTTTCTCAAGACATTCACTGATGCTATGAGAAAGGTCATTCTGACCACATTGTCGACACCCACTGGCCAACACATTTTGTGCAGGAGTCATATGTAGCTAGCTAACAGTGGTGATGTGGAGGTATCAGTATTCACCCATCGTCTCCACTGAGGATGCTGGACTGGCTAGGCCACGCCCTCACTGCGGTCTCAGTCTCCTCTTCATCATCCTCACTCTGAGAGTGCAGGTTCTTTCTGTGGAGGGGAGACAGGGAATAACACTGAGGCACAGAAGGAAACTACGCACAGAACTGATCCAGAGACAGATGGAGAGGAAAGACCAAGGCTGCTATCATTTGGACCCTGCTCTGTTATTAGATTGCTCCCTGCAGTCTTGGCCTTGCCATGGGCATTACAGTCTACACAGGAAGGGAAGTATAGGAAATACAGTATGTGGAACATGGTTGAACATGGTGACATTGTTGGTTTCATGTACACTGAATGAGGCCCTGAACTATCTTGAGCATCAGCTCTTTTGAGTATACAGTACACAATAAAACAACTATACAGAGAGCCACACAGGTTAGGATTGGGTGAAGGAGTGGCAATGCAGTCAGGGTGAATTTTTGATGATGGGACAAACGGTGACTTGATGGATGGATCCTTGACGTGACAATGATTATATATCTTACATCTTGGTCCAGATATTCCTGGGTTTCTTCTCACTAGGTCAGCCCATGGTTCCATCAACAGGGACAGAGGAGTGTGAGTGAGTGAGTGAGGACTACAAACACAGGTGAACATGCTATTGAGAGACAGACCGTAGAAGGGGAGGTAAAGGAATACTAGACACCATGTGGATGGGGCTATCCACAAACAAAACAGAGAGCACTGCACATTTGAAATACAGTCTAAGACAGGGATCATCAATTAGATTCAGCCGCGGACCAATTTTTCTATTGAGCGGATGGTCGGGGGGGCCGGAACGTAGACTGCAAATTGACCACAAGAAGTCCAAACAGATTTTAAAATCACTTGGAGCTGATTTCCTGATGTTTTTACAGTCTATTATGTCCAATAATAATAATAATAATACACATTTTAAAAATAAATCGCTCAGAAAACTTGGGGGGCCAAATAAAACCACCTGCCCGCGGTGGTCTAAGATCTACTATTGTGTATCCATTCTCTGTTCTTACTCTTTATCAGAAACTTTGCTGTTTTGGCCAAAGCAATATAGGAGAGAATAAGAAAACAGACATTTAGAAGATATAATTATAGATTGGGAAATAAGTCACTTCAACGGTAGTAGAACTAGTACAGTATTATGCATTACTTAGACAGCAGTGATGTGTTTAGCTGCTTTACATGTATACAATACCCTTATTCCAAGTGGAAGCAAATTAATTTGGGAGTGTGTGCTCACCTCTGGCGGCTGGCTTTGGATACTCTGGGTACGGTCAGGGTCTTGAGGTTGGGGTCCTGGGGGGTGAGGATTTGGGGAATGTGTCGATGGTGCCCCCCTCCGCCTGAATCCACGTCCTCCACATTGACAGCAGGGTGCACACTGAGCCTGGAGCTCGCTGGGGAAGCAACAAGAACTTGATCAACTATTCTCCAGGGATGTTATTGGGAAGTGGAACACAGCTAGTAATGAGGCTTTGAACTGTGGTACTCTATACACATTCTAGGCGCGAAACAGGACACTACAAGTGTCATATACTCTGACTCTTCCTCTGTTGTCCAAGTGCCACTTGAAGGCTTGCCTATCACAATACACACAGCTGAAACTAATCTAAAAGAACAAAAACAAAACAAAACATACAGAGAACAAACAGAGTAGACCATTTAAAGCAAGAGCTTTCTGGAACCACAGGATACAAAACAACAACAACGAACACAGAGCTAGTGACAACAACGGACTACAACACAACATAGCCCAGCAGATCTAAGCACAGCACCGCACAGCGCTGAACAGGGCAGCATGCCAGAGCAGGACGTCTGTGGGCTGCCACTGAATCACCTGAGGGCCGAGCGGATGTGGGGTCGTCCTCGATGTGGAATGCAGGGTTGGAAAGCCCTGACAGCTGCCTGGAAAGGCTGATGGGGGGCAAGTGGGGGTAGGAGGGCACGTTCGGCATCTCCAGGGTACTATTGGGGGAGGACGGGGAGGGGGTGCAGGTCGGGGAGTGGTGGTGGAGGGGGACCTGGCGGACCAGGCGGTCCAACTCCAGGTCACGATTCTGCTGCTGCTGCTTAGGCATCCTGAGGCATAAGGCTGTTCAGGCGGTTCTGCACATTGGTGTAGGATTGTCCCGCTCGCTGAGGTAAGTTGTATATCTGGCTGGGGATATTGGCCAGGGTTTGGGGTAAGCTCGATAACTGCTGGGGTAGGTTGGTGGGTAGACCGGGTAACTGCTGATGTATTTGAACTTGGAGCTGCTGGGGCAGTTGGGACATCATTTGGGGCAGTTGAGATATCTGTAGTGGCAGTTGGGAGACACGCTGGGACATTTGGGTGAATGGCCGAGTGTACTGGGAGAGCTCTTGGGCAAGTTCTGGGGGGAGAGAGGGCACTAGCTGGGTGACCTGGGAGGTGAACTGGGAGAGATTGGTGGGGAGTTGGGGCATGGGGGGAAGTTTAGGAGGGGTGATGTTGTGCTCTTTCAGCAGGTTGTTGAAGCTGTCGAGGCACTCAGGCGCATGGGGAACATGCATGAGACAGCTCTTTACTGCATCGCAGCTGGCAGGGACTGGGAGGGGAACACAACACCGTCAGTCAGTCAGGCAGCACTAGACAACACTCATCCTAATTAGGGCCGGCCCTGGGAATCACCGACATAAGCGGTCACTTAGGGCCCGGCCGCTAGGGGGCCACCGACCCCTTCCAAAAAAAATATAGATAAACAGTCAGATCCATAATTATTGGCACCTTTGATAAAGATCAGCAAAAAAGACTGTATAAAATAAATAATTCAAAAACTGAGCTATATTGTATGCTAAATTATATTATTTTATACTAATACAATTGCTCAGAGAAAGAGATGTTTAACAAGTCAGATTTTTTTATTCTCAAAAAGATAGCGGTCAAAATGATTGACACCCGTTTTCAATACCTTTCAATACCTCACCTTGCGAGGTTAACGGCATCAAGCCTTTTTCTAAAATGTTTTATGGGATTGGAGAACACATTGGAAGGGATCTTAGACCATTCCTCCTTACAGAATATTTCCAGATCCTTGATATCATTCGTCTGTGCTTATGGACTGCCCTCTTCAATTCAAACCACAGGTTTTCAATAGGGTTAAAGTCTGAGATGGCCATTGCAAAATGTTGATTTTTGTGGCCAATTAACAATTTCTTTGTCGATTTCGATGTGCTTGGGTTATTGTCTTCTGGGAGATCCACTTGCGGTCAAGTTTCAGCCTCCTTGCGGAGGCAACCAGATTTTTGTCTAAAATGTCCTGGTACTGGGTAAAGTTCATGATGCCGTTGACCTTAACAAGGGCCCTAGGACCAGTGGAAGCAAAATAGCCCCATAACATCAAAGATCCACCACCATATGTTACAGTACGTATGGGGTTATTTTCTGCATTTGCATCTTTCTTTCGACACAAAACCTAGCACTGATGAGCTCTATTTTCATGTCATCTGACCATGGTGGAGTTGTGGCAGGACAATAACCTCTCCCTCAACGTCAACTAAACAAAGGAGCTGATCGTGGACTTCAGGAAACAGCAGAGGGAGCACCCCCCTATCCACATCGCCCAGACCGCAGTGGAGAAGGTGGAAAGCTTCAAGTTCCTCAGCGTACACATCACTGACAATCTGAAATGGTCCACCCACACAGACAGTGTGGTGAAGAAGGCGCAACAGCCCCTAAGACACTCACAAACTTTTACAGATGCACAATTGAGAGCATCCTTTCGGCCTGTATCACACCCTGGTAAGGCAACTGCACCGCCCGCAACCGCAGAGCTCTCCAGAGGGTGGTGCGGTCTGCCCAACGCATCACCGGGGGCACACTGCCTGACCTACAGCACCCAATGTCACAGGAAGCCACCCGAGCCACGGCCTGTTCACCCTGCTATCATCCAGTAGGCGAGGTCAGTACAGATGCATCAAAGCTGGGACCGAGACTGAAAAACAGCTTCTCTCTCAAGGCCGTCAGACTGTTAAATAGCCATCACTAGCCCGCTACCACCTGGTTACTCAACCCTGCACCTTAGAGGCTGCTGCCCTATATACATAGACATGGAATCACTGGCCACTTTAATCATGGAACACTAGTCCCTTTAATAATGTTTACATACGGCTTTACTCATCTCATATGTATATACTGCATTCTATTCTACTGTATTTTAGTCAATGCCACTCCGACATTGCTCGTCCTAATATTTATATATTTCTTAATTCCATTATTTTACTTTTAGATTTTTGTATTGTTGTGAATTGTAGATACTACTGCACTGTTGGAGCTAGGAACACAAGCATTTCGCTAAACCCGCAATAACATCTGCTAAATGTGTATGTGACCAATACAACTTGATTTGATAATAGAGCTCTTTGACACACACGCCAATGGTGAGTTTTGCGTCTAAATAAATATACATATCAGTACATACACAAAATATCTAGGTCTGATACATAGTACAGTGCAAATTACAATACAAGATATATAAAATGGCTGTGTCTCTTCACAGTCCCCTTTGTGCAGTAAGGTGTTCTTTTATCTGGTTTTTAATCTGGTTTTATTGCTAGCTTGAGTTACCTGGGGTGGCAGAGAGTTCCATGTAGTCATGTGTCTATTTAATATTGTGTGTTTCCCAGCCTCTGTTCTGGACCTGGGGACTGTGAAGAGACCTCTGGTTGCATGTCTTGTGTCCGAACTGTGTGCCAACTGCTTGAACAGAAAGTTCGGTACCTTCAATACCTCGCACAAAGACCAATAGTGTTGCAGTCAATCTCTCCTCAACATTGAGCCAGGAGAGACTGACATAAAAGTTACAGACACTTTCCCTCCATGTACATCTAAGTGCGATACGTGCTGCTTTGTTCTGGAACAACTGCAATTTAACTATGTCCTTCTTTGCAACACATGACCACACAGCTGGGCAGTAGTCCAGGTGCGACCAAACTAGTTTTTTTTTTTTTTTCTGGGGGGGTTGGGGTAAGGGGGGTAGAAGGATTACTTTATCCTATCCCAGGTATTCCTTAAAGAGGTGGGGTTTCAAATGTCTCCGGAAGGTGGTGAGTGATAATGTTGCACTAACTGTAAGTCGCTCTGGATAAGAGCGTCTGCTAAATGACTTAAATGTTAAATGTCTGAGCACACTCTGTGTTGAGATAGCCTACTGCTGAAATGTGCCGAATTAATTGAGGAACATAATAACGCTCTGAATTTATGAATGGCTTGTTTCGCAATTCACAACAATGTCATTGGCGATCAAAGATAGTTACTCTATCATTACTAAATATCAGTTTAATTTGCTCTGAAATCTTTACATAGTGGCACAGCGCCCCTCTTATTTGGGGAGAACCCTGGCATAGTAACCATATCTTGGTTTTAAACACTTTAAATGGGCACTTCTGATTTTTGCGCTATTTCCCGGGCGCTCTGGATAAAAATTAATTATTCCCGGTATTGAAACTTGGTTTCTGGAAAATATTAATCCCTACACTGTGAGAGATCATGAATGCATGCATGCATGCAACCACACATGTGGTGGTCAATGCATTCTCCGCAGATAAAGGATTGGTCAGGTCCATCACGGGACTTGCAACTTTCAAACCAAGAAACGCATTCAAATGTGATTACAATATTCCCTTACAAACATAAACACAACCGTATTATAATGAACAAATACTTACCACCACAGCCACCCTCCTCTGCAGTCTCCCCCTCCTCCTGCAGAGACAGTAAGCAGCAAAGAGGAACAGAACAGCCATGAGTGACTGAACAGCAGCAGGGAATAGCATTTGCTGACAGGTACCACAGCTGTACAGGCCTCAGCAGAAACCATGGCTGTGACATTACCTTGGTAGTGGTGTCAGGTTTGGTTCTGTCCTCTGCCCCCTTTGCTTTCTGTGGTTGTTGGGTCACCGGTTCAGGTGCTACTTTGGCGTCCTGGGCCTTTAGTTTAGGTTCAGGCTCTGCTGTCTTGACTGGATCTGGTTCTGGGCTGGGAGGAGGAGATGGAGAGGCGCTCTTGGACTCTAGCTCCTCCTGGGGCTCTGGTTCATCGTCGGGTGAAGCAAAGTCGCGCTCTGACTGAGGGGCACTCTTTGCAGCCTCCACTGGCTCCTCCTTAGCAGGACACACCTGGCACCTACAGTACAGGGGCAGTTAGGGCTACATCAGAGAAATATGCACACAGTGATATGATGACATAAGAACGAACACAACAGAATGTTTCTCCCTGATGATCATAATGCCTCCCCCCTATAACCACCTGACACCATATTGCATAGGTCGCTCAACAACAAAACAGCTCACTTGCTAATGCTAGCCTACTAATACCCTGCATTATGTAATCAACCTAGCAACCAGTTCAGTAGCCAATCAAGATAATTCACTAGAATAAATAAGTGTACAGTTTGGAATAAACAAAATGTTTTCAGACATTTAGTTTGTTGCCAGTAAACGGTTAGCAACAGGTACATAAGTGTTCCATCTGACAAGCCTACGCTGTGTCAAAAACAATTTGCATAATATGGACATGGCAGGCTTGAGAGGCTAATTACAGTACTCACTTGGACACTCAAGATATTTCTAGTGCATTAGGTCATAGTTTCCATCCTAAGACGCATCTTTGCGGCATGAACGAATATGTTGTCAAGTCTGCAAATGTTCTGCTGGGTTTAAAAGTTTTGAAATAGAGAGAGAATCGTCTCCCTCAATCGATTCGCTCGAGCCCAAACCTGCGACATCCTTTACCCGCGTCGAAGCAGAAAAATAGGAGGTGCGCTCAGTTACTAAGGCAACCGTCGAGAGGGGGCCATGTTGCCAAGGGAAGCGATGTTGTTTCTATGAGGATCAAATGACGCTAAGGGGCTGGAAACAGTATTGAGCATTCGTGAGAGATTTGGAAAGAGATGCTTGATGTGAATGTGATTACACCAGGGGTGTCAAACTCATTTTAGCTCAGGGGCCACATGGAGGAAAATCTATTCCCAAGTGTGCCGGACCGGAAAAATCATGGTATATATAACTTAAAAACAACAACTTCAGATTGTTTTCTTTGTTTTAATTCGATCAACATACAACATAAAGCTGGAGCCTGAGGACAGTGTGTCCAAAATAGTACAAGCACAACATCACTATTAATCATAAAACACGTCAAGTTTATTTGAAAATTCTAAAGAAAAAGAACAAACAAACACACAATGCCTCAGTGATTAACAGAACTGTTTCACAGATCACAGAACTATATCAGGGTGTCATTTCTCAGGCAGAAATGTAGATAAAAATAATGAAATCCTGTTCCCCAAACAAGTGCAAGAACCACAGAGTCAAGAATAGGTTAAATATACAAATAAAATAAAAACAATTAAAAACAATAGCACATCAACATAAAAACATATAAACATAAAGCTGGAGCCTGAGGACAGTGTCCAAAAGCACAACATCACTATTAATCATAAAACACCTAAAGTTATTTGAAAGTTCTGAGGACAAAGAACACACAAACACACAATGCCTCAGTGATTCACAGAAGTATATCACAGATCACAGAACTATATCAGGTGTCATTTCTCAGGCAGAAATGTAGATAAAAATAATGAAATCCTGTTCCCCAAACAAGTGCAAGAACCACAGAGTCAAGAATAGGTTAAATATACAAATAAAATAAAATCAATTAAAAACAATAGCACATCAACATAAAAACATATAAACATAAATCTGAAAGCGTTGCTCAAACTCCCGTAACAGTCCCGTTATTTTATCTTTGAACCGCTTCATGTCTGCCACATGTTGGGTCGCGCACACATTTTTCAGACAGGGGAAGTGAGCTGCATCACCACCGGCAAGTTGCGTCTCCCACAATGACAGCTTCAACTTGAAAGAACGTATGCTGTCATAATACTGCGTGACAACTTTGTTGCGCCCTTGCAGCTGTTTGTTCAAGTTATTCAGGTGCTCTGTAACATCCACCATAAATGCAAGGTCCTGCATCCATTCTGCGGAATGAAATTCTAACACTGGTTTGCCCTTTTCTTCCATGAACTGTTCAATTTCTTCTCGTAAATCAAAGAAACGCCTCAGCACAGCACCTCGACTTAACCATCTTACCTCAGTGTGGTATGGCAGGCCATAGATGTGGTCTTTCTCTCTGAGAAGGCTGTCAAACTGACGGTGATTCAGGCTTCTGGATCGGATGAAATTAACAGTTTGGATGACCACCTTCATGACGTTATCCATCTTTAATGACTTGCAACACAAAGCCTCCTGGTGCAAAAATACAGTGAAAAGTCAAAAATCACGTCCTCCATTTGCAGATTGCACTTTCTCTCTGAACTTTGTCACAACGCCTGCTTTTTTCCCGATCATTGAGGGCGCACCATCTGTAGCCAGGCTGACAGCGCGGGACCAGTCCACTCCGACCCTGTCCAGCGCGCCGACGAGTGCGGTAAAAATATCAGCTGCTGTCGTTGTATCTGTCATCGGCACCAACTCCACGAACTCCTCGGTGACGGTCAATGTGTCATCAACTCCGCGGATGAAAATGGCCAGTTGTGCAACATCTGTAATGTTCGTGCTTTCATCAATTGCAACCGAAAACGCAATAAATGACTTTACTTTTTGCTTCAACTGGCTGTCCAAATCCACTGAAAGATCGGAAATCCTGTCTGCAACTGTGTTTCTTGTCAGGCTGATATTTGCAAAAGCCTGCCGCTTTTCAGGGCACACAATCTCTGCTGCCTTCATCATGCATGTTTTTACAAATTCACCCTCACTAAATGGTTTTGAAGCCACTGGGATTTCATTAGCAATGAGGTAGCTAGCTTTCACTGCAGCGTCACTGATGTCTCGGCTGTGAGTAAACACAGACTGCTGTTTCTTCAGACCCGCCAACAGTTCATTCACCTTCTCTCATCTCCGCTGTCCTTGAATGTTGTCATATTTGTCGGCATGAAGACTCACATAGTGGCGACGAAGGTTATATTCTTTCAGCACTGCAACATGCTCTGAACACACCAAACATACAGCTTTCCCATTCAATTCCGTGACTAAATAGGATTACAATTTTTCTTGGAACACTCTGCGTCCACTTTTCTCTTTTTTGACAGAGACATATTGGGGCAATGAGGGTGCCAAAGCACATAAGGTTAAAAGTAGAAGCTGTAATAAATATCGCGGGCAAAACAAAGTAGCTCATTGGCTGCAGGTGCTTGACCTACTTGCTCTGCCCCGGTATAAACAGTTTGCTTGCTTAACACAATTGCTATTGCGCCACCCAGTGGACGCAATTGGAACAGCAGTTTATTTTATTGAAAAATTGCAGCGCATTTTTTTTTTTTATCATCTCGCGGGCCGGATTAAACCCGTTTGCGGGCCTGATCCGGCCCGCGGGCCGGACGTTTGACACCCCTGGATTACACCAATTGTTGACTATAGGCTAGTTTGCAGTGGTTTATGGAACGGTTTCCCTAACTGGGTCATGTGCCCCCCCGGGTGCACGTTTTGGTTTTTGCCCTAGCACTACACAGCTGATTCAAATCATCAAAGCTTGATGATGAATTGGTTATTTGAAGCTGTGAATGCACCTATTTGTAAGTCGCTCTGGATAAGAGCGTCTGCTAAATGACGTAAATGTAAATGTTTATCAGGTCCTGCAGAGGAAAATACTTTACATTGGTGTAACAAGTTATCAAATGACAGTGCAAATGTAACAGGGTTATATTGGTGATTCCCCTTGCCACTTTATTGTTAAGCCAATGGGTTTTTGGTTTTGTCATGCATTCGCCTACTCAACATGGCATCTTATTGGCTGGTTGGCGTAGCTTGCTTACGAGGGAAGATGTTAGAATCGTCCCAGTGAACAAGCACCAAACCAGCGGTAAGTTGTTGGTTGCAAAGTACTGTACGTCAAAAGTGATTTTTATACTCCCAAGTGATGATGTAAATGTATAATTTATATCAATTTGTTTGTAAATGTTATTCGAACATCACACATAAGATGCAGTGTTTTTTGGTGAATATTTGTTGTAGAGAATTCCAGCTAATACTAGCTAGCAACTTACTGTGTCTGGTGGGGGATTTGTATATTTTCTACAGTGCGTGAGTGCAGAGTTGGATGGTGAGCCGTGCATTGCATGACGTGCAATTTTGTGCTGTTCCTATCAGAATAAAGCTCCATGACTGGTGTTACTAGATGGAGTTCGTGTTGATGATTGATTGTACACAACGCAAGAAGAGTACTGTTACACAAACACACAGCCTACTGTTGTTGTTTTTCACTCTGAGAAGCATTGAGGCAGCTAGTGAATTTCACGAAGGTAGACCTTTTATGGGCATATTCCCCTCTCTTTGTTTCGGTTATTCTTACACCATCTTATTCTACAGGCTTAGAAAAAAGGGTTCCAAAAGGGTTCTTCGGCTGTCCCCATATGAGAACCCTTTCTGGTTCCAGGTAGAACCCTTTTGGGTCCCATGTAGAACCCTATGTGAAAAGGGTTTTTCAAAGGGTTCTCCTATGAGGACAGCCAAATAACCCTTTTGGAACCCTTTGAGGTTCTCTTTTTTTTCTAAGAGTGTATGAGTGGGTATATCTTACTCTGTCATCTTATTCTTAGTGTGCTCCACCTCACTCTCCTCCTCCCGTAGCATGTGTAACCTGTTCAGGGCATGACAGGGACACAGATAAGACAAACACAGTCCTACCTCCCCTCCCACACGTGTACAGGCATATAGGGACTTCACATGTCTATGGCCAGTTGTCTCAAACCATGACCCCAATAAATGCTACATTTATACTGCTATAAGTCTAGGGCAGCAGGTGGTTGGAGCTAGCCTACGCATTCACTCTGGAGTAGGCAGGGGACTCTGAGGAGGTTGAGGCCAGAGTGACAACTTACTCTGGGTCCTCATCTTCCTCCAGAATGGCTTCCTGGCTGTGAATGGAAAGCTTGATTGATTGGGCCTCTTGCATCTGCCTGATGGTCATCTCAGCTGTGTGTCTGGCCACCTCCTCCGCCATTCGCACCAAATCCACGCGCTCCTGGGTCATCCTGCAGAGAAGTGCACATTGCTGGGATATTACTAGTATGTCATGTGTAGCACCCAAGTTAACTTTATTTAGCTAACCTTATTTAGCTAACTTTATTACTCCATCAGACAAAATAATAATAATCTGGTTAACCCTATGACAAGATATGCAACTTTAGTTGGATCACCATAACCAGACTGAATGTGTGAATTAGTGACTGTGTGTAGGCTGCTGTGATATTCTACATAAATTACTTTGATATTTGATCTTGTCTGACTCCTTCCTTACCGTTCCTCCATGTTAGCCATAACTATGCCCTCAGCCTCTCTCTTGATGCTCTCTATGAATGGTGTCCACCTGCCCGTCTGAGTCTCAGCATCCTCCAGCGACGCTGTTGTAGACTCTGGCACATTTGGAAGAGTCTGTTCAGGCTCTTCTGGTTTCACTGGTTGTTTTGGCTGTGCCGGCTGTGACTGAGTCGTCTGTGTTGGCTGTGTCGTCTGCGTGGGCTTAAAAGGCTGTGGTGGTTCTGACTGCACAGCCTTGGATGGCACCTCCTGATTCAGATCCTTCAAGTCTGCTTCCACTACTTCCTCCAGAACCAGGTCCACTGCTTTGGGTTGTTTAGAGACTGTGGGACAAGCAGCCACACAGTAGATCACTGTCTTTGTCTGGACTCTTACAACTGACATGACACCCAGAGTCAACATGTTAATGTAAACAATCAATCCTATTGGAGGTGTAGCTTTTGAATTGAGGAAAATATTTGAAATCCACAATTAAAATATGATATCCACTTATTTTATTTTCCATTTAAAAGCAATATACTCAAAGGAATACAGTGCAAAATGTTTTCTATGAATTTCATATCATCAATCTTTTAACATGACACATAATATTTCATATGACATCTTTATTATTTGTATAATATTTCACATGTTATTATACTGTCAGCCATACTGTTCAGGCATTATGTCATAATTTATAATCTTATTTATAATAACTTGATTGCCTTGACTGTGTTTGTCAAATCCTTTTTTGTGGATTTCACTCTAGTAAATTCAATCAAATCAAAATAAATAACATTGCAACCTTTGGCCACATAGTTCAAGGCGATGAGAATAGAAGGGCAAAACGTGACCATAAGACAATTTCTCATGGCTTAATTTTTTTATGTGCATCTATGCCACAAGCATACAATACAAGATGGTAGTTTAATATGGTATCTTTCATGCACAAAAACTATGAGTATCAGTGTTGGCTGATAGCTCTATGTGTCTGTATGTATTTTCTAATATAATCTCTTAATGCATTCAAATTATTGCAAAGATTACTTCAATGAAGACAAGACCCATTTCTTGTTACATATTGACAAGAGTTGAATAACTGACATCAACTGACAAACGGGTAATTTTAATGAACTGATTTACACTGACTATATACAATTAAAATCAAACAAAAATATCTGAATTCCATAAAGAGTAAGGGGAGTTAAACATCTTTTTGACGCAATGTCTCACAGCTGCCGGGTTGCTCAGTTGAGCTGTATAAATGTCCACTATCATCTATGTCGGTAAGTCTGTCTGTCTACCCCTGTCTCTATCTCTCTGTGCTCAGTCTCTCTCAGTCTCTCTCACTGTTCCTCAATCTTCTTTCTCCTTTTGTTTAAGGGGCTCTCAGCACTCCCCCCCCCTGAAACAGAAGGAGAAGATGGACTGAGTTAGGGTCTGTCTAAAACAGACCAACAGAAGGAGAGGGTTACAGTCGCTTCTGTTCCTGAACACTTTATGGAATATAGAAGAAATAGTAAAACATTTAATTTAATAAATTAAATAGAAGGTCCCAAACTCACACTTACTGCATGGTCTAACATCTAAATTACCCTCAATTTGTGAAAATTGTTGATGGGTCTTACTGTCATTCACAACGTGATATTTTATATTGAATCAATTCTGTAGTGAGTCTATTGTGTGATTTAAGATCTGATTTGAATTTGAACTGAGACATCGGTTAAAAAAATGAAAACATTAAAAAACCACTTACCATTCTGCAGAACTTCAACATCATCTCTTGATCTCGCAACATGCTGTGGCATCTTGAGGCCGAGGCCCATCACAAACCAGCCCACGACACTGTGGGACACATAGAGAAACACCTTACTAACGGGCCAAAAGGAACACAGAAACATACAAACAGACATCTGAGCCTGTATTGTGACAGGAGTAGCATAGCGCCCTCAGGTGAAACTTACTTCGAGTTTTGTGAGTCCTCGTCACCTTTGAGAGACTCAGGAGGTGGCGACAAAACTGAGAGGAAAGGAGAAGACAGGTGTACAACAGTAGCATAGATGTACAGCTAGTATATTTAGGTTATAAGGGCCAGTTTCCTGGACACAGATTAAGCCTAGTCCGGGACTAGAAAGTTATTTCAATTGAGATCCTCCATAGAGTATGCTTCTTAGTTCAGGACTAGGCTTAATCTACACTGAGTGTACGAAACATTAGGAACACCTGCTCGTTCCATGACATAGACTGTAAGCTATGATCCCTTATTGATGTCACTTGTTAAATCCACTTCAATCAGTGTAGATGAAGGGGAGGAGACAGGTTAAAGAAGGATTTTTAAGCCTTGAGACATGGATTGTGCATGTGTGCCATTCAGAGGGTGATTGGGCAAGACAAAATATTTAAGTGCCTTTGAATGAGCGGGGGATGGTAGTAGGTGCCAGGAGCACCGGTTTGAGTGTGTCATGAACTGCAACACTGGGTTTCCGTTGTTTATCAAGAATGGTCCACCAACCAAAGGACATCCAGCCAACTTGACTCAACTGTGGGAAGCATTGGAGTCAACATGGGCCAGCATCCCTGTGGAACGCTTTCGACACCTTGTAGAGTCCATGCCCCGATGAATTGAGGCTGTTCTGAGGGTAAAAGGGGGTGCAACTCAATATTGTTGTTGTTATTCTGTCTCTCACTGTTCAAATAAACCTACCATTAAAATTATAGACTGATCATTTCTTTGTCAGTGGGCAAACATACAAAAAACATAAAATACTTTTTTCCCTCACTGTATGTCCAGGTAACCGGCCTCAAACGTTTAAACTCGGACTGTACCTTTGTCAAGAGATGACCTCTTGCTTTGGGCCTGTTGGGCCTTACACTGGGCCTCTACGTAACCTGCAGGGAGCATCACAGGCTGAGGAATAGCGTTCTTAATCCAGTTAACCACTCTGCAACACAAGACAGATGGGGAGAAAATAGATAAAGAGGAAGAAAGAGGGGGGGGAGAGAAGAGGGTAGAGAGGGAGAGAGAGAGAGGGGGGTGGGGGGGGTGGTAGAGGATTAGGATTAAGACAAGCTTTGTCAGCGAGTAAAGGTGAATTTGGCTGTGGAGATGTGTTTGTAAGTCGCTCTGGATAAGAGCGTCTGCTAAATGACGTAAATGTAAATGTAAATGTCTGTTCAGTGAGGTAGAGAAGGAAGGCAAGGAGGGAGGGGGTGGGGGGAGGGAGGTCTCTGTGTGACTCACTTGTGGGGGAACTGTGGTACCCGATCCTCTTCCTCGTCGTCTGAAAATATCTCCACCACAGGTATATGTGGCAGGGGCTCTGCGTCTAGACAGAAAATAGACCATTCAGTGACCACATCAATAACTAGTTAGTTATATGTAATCAATAATGAGTCAAAGCAGTTACAACTTTTGTGACATACCAGTACAAAAAAATGGGATTGCTGTGTGACAAATCTAAACACATACCTGGCACATCTTTCATGTTATAAACCTGAAAAAGAGAAGTCAGCGTCACAAACTTTCATTTTTACAATGAAGGTTATATGGAATATTTACCATATTACTGTTATTACATTACAATAGTTTAAAAT
Source organism: Coregonus clupeaformis (assembly GCF_020615455.1). Taxonomy (NCBI): domain Eukaryota; kingdom Metazoa; phylum Chordata; class Actinopteri; order Salmoniformes; family Salmonidae; genus Coregonus; species Coregonus clupeaformis. Next base: position 7,218,616 of record NC_059202.1, read on the forward strand.
GCTCCTCTGATGCCCAGTTATCCTCTGATGTCCAGTTATGTATGGTAGGGTGCTGTTTTAAAGGAATTAGGAATCTATTTATACACAGTGCTATGAAAAAGTATTTTCCCCCTTTCAAATTTTCTCTACTTTTGCATATTTGTGATACTGAATGTTATCAGATCTTCAACCAAAACCTAATATTAGATAAGTGAACAAATAACACAACAATTACATATTTATTTCATTTATTTCATAAACAAAGTTATGCAACACCCAATTCCCCTGTGTGAAAAAGTAATTGCCCCCTTACACTCAATAACTGGTTGTGCCACCTTTAGCTGCAATGACTCCAACCAAATGCTTCCTGTAGTTGTTGATCAGTCTCTCACGTCGCTGTGGAGGAATTTTGGCCCACTCTTCAATGCAGAACTGCTTTAACTCAGTGACGTGTGGTTTTTCAAGCATGAACTGCTCGTTTCAAGTCCTGCCACAACATCTCAATTGGGATTAGGTCTGGACTTTGACTAGGCCATTCCAAAACTTCCAATTTGTTGCTTTTTAGCTATTTTCATGTAGACTTGATTGTGTGTTTTGGATCATTGTCTTGCTGCATGACCCAGCTGTGCTTCAGCTTCAGCTCACAGACGGATGGTCTGACATTCTCCTGTAGAATTCTCTGATACAGAGCAGAATTCATGGTTCCTTCTATTAAGGCAAGTCGTCCAGGTCCTGAGGCAGCAAAGCATCCCCAAACCATCACACCACCACCACCATGCTTGACCTTTGGTATGATGTTCTTACTGTGGAATGCAGTGTTTGGTTTTCGCCAGGCATAATGGGACCCATCTCGTCCAAAAAGTTGACTCAAGTTTGCCAAAAAGCACCTGGATGATCATCAAGACTCTTGGAAGAACGTTCTATGGACAGATGATTCAAAAGTATAACTTTTTGGACGACATGGTTCCAGTAATGCCTGGCGAAAACCAAACTCTGCATTCCACAGTAAGAACATCATACCAAAGGTCAAGCATGGTGGTGGTGGTGTGATGGTTTGGGGATGCTTTGCTGCCTCAGGACCTGGACGACTTGCCTTAATAGAAGGAACCATGAATTCTGCTCTGTATCAGAGAATTCTACAGGAGAATGTCAGACCATCCGTCTGTGAGCTGAAGCTGAAGCGCAGCTGGGTCATGCAGTAAGACAATGATCCAAAACACACAATCAAGTCTACATGAAAATTGCAAGTGTAGTGTATTAAAGATTATGACTTTCTTAATGGAACCAGAGGATGTTTATCTTAGTTCAAATGTAGCCGTTTGTAGGGTGACGCCCCAGGGGAGACCGGTGATTGGACGAAAGAGGGAGCAACCCATTTTTGCCATTGTTTATAAGTATGAGCTAGACAAGGAGGCGGCAGAAGCATTCAGATTAATTTGGGACGGTGCTTCTCCAGACACCGCGGGTCTGTAACTTATGCTGTAAACTTGTGATATGAATAAATCTTATGATCCAGGTTCAGTATGAGCGGACTCCTTTGTTCATCAGCAATAATTGTCAGCATTTACTCGATACGACAAATGGCGCCCAACGTGGGGCTGGTCTGCAAATCTCCTTTGTTTCATTCGTGGCCGCCAAGCTAACTCGTTCTGAAGTCATGGCCAGAAAAGGGTGAGTTTTTCTCACAAGCTTTGGAGGTTGTTAGTTTGGATACTACTTGTGTACACTGGAGGAATGTACCATTACGACCGAAATGTGCCTCGTGTGGCGTTATTGCTGTCGACTAGGAGTCTGTAATAATTATTCTAAAATGTGGTTGCATTGGTAAACGGTAAATAATAGGAAGTCTAGAACAATGGATTGGTAGTGAATAAAGGCAGGAATACGTATACATTAGGGCATTGTGAATCTGAGAAAGACCTCGAAATGGGGCGACTCCTTAGGGGTGGGCCATAAATCCTTGTAACGCGCTAGGTGTTGAAGGTTAGTTCTGGGAACTATGAGGTGGACGGTTATATTGTAAGTTATTCTCATCTTGTAGTCGACGGGGTATCTGCATGGGGTAGCCGCTCATATAATATCCATATCTCACGGCAGCATAAAGTTAGAAGGGGATAAATGGACAATGATTTAGGCACAATGCAGGTTACTTAGGGCGTGGTGCCAGCCACAGGGTAGCTAAGGGCTAATGCTAATGCTGATGCTAAATGTTGGTTGGGTTTCATGCCACATTGTACATAAAGGCTAAGGCTAAATGCTAATTGTGTTGCGTGCTACATGCTAACGGGTGTCCTTAGAGGTGCCATTGCGATGGACTAAGCCTCTTAAAATATGTCTGTGTGTGTGGAATTCAGAGTTCTACGCAAATGTGAGCTCTGTTATGTGTAATTGTTTGATTATAAGGTATAAAATAGTGAGGTTGTAGCGGAATGCTAGCGTTCTATTGTCTGGGAATCGTATCGTTGAATGCATTTGCGCATGCGTTTAATTTTATGACACTACGCTACAAAACGTGGGAGTTGGAGTTTATGGCACGAGATTATGAGACGTTGGGTTACGGTACTAAAACTACAACAAAGGGGATTGTGGGTAAAGTGTCATATTTCTGTGGGGCTGTGCCGCAGGGGGAGACAGAGAAACACAGACGAGGGAACAAAGAGGAAAGATTTGAAAATGAATTAAATCTTCTAGTTGTTACATCGGCTGTTGGTTAAAGATGAAACTTGTTTTGTGACCTATTGAATTTATAAATTAGATATATGTTGACGGATTATAATGAATTAAATTAAATGACGGATTAAAATAAAATAAAAATGTTTTTGAGCGATCTATTTAGTCCTGAGTTAAGTCTTAAAGCGAATGTGAGTGGGGGAATATTGAATATGGTTGAAATAACTCAGTGATTGCATTAACTACAAAAATATTTTTGTGTCTCTGTTCTTTTGTCATATGAGAGGAACAATGGAGAGAGAAAGAGAGGGGGTGCTGACGTACACGTCACGTGACGCGACAGATGATCGAGTCAAAAAGGTTTTGGTACTGGTCTGGTTACAAAATCTTCCCCTACAGGATGTTTGATGTTATGACAATTTCACATAGGCTTGGCAAATACTGATTCATTAAAAATTGCATTTGGGAGGCTCGGTGCATCACTTGGGGGTTGATTGGAGTTGTGTTGGGAATCAAGGACTGACATTATTCTGTAAAATTAAGATAATTAGGTGCTTATAGAGCAAGGGGGTTTATGGGAATTGTAGTGTTGTAAGGTTAGAAGGCTTTGTTTTTAGGAATGTAGTCTGAAGTTGACTACTTGCATTTGATGGGTTGTGGTAAGATAGCCACTAATAATTAAAGGGGGGAAGCCATAGGCTATATAGTCTAAAATAAAATAATTCACGATAAAGGAATATAAAAGGGTTGTTACAATGGGGAAAAACGACATCAAGGCTATGAAGGTGATTACACCGGTTGGTATAGTACAAAATAGTAATCCTTTAACTAAAGTATTGCTAGGTTATCCGGCAAATGAAACAAAAGTTGCCCTTCATTCTCAAACAAAAACTGATAAAAGATTCCAACGATAACAGAAACAAAGGTATAGAGATAAAGCTAAGGGAAGGAAAGGCGATAGAAAAACTAATGGCAGAAGTCAGTATACCTTTCTCACATACGGATTCAGCGAAAAAGACACCCACCTTACGAGAAGGAAGTAGAGCTTAGGGATGTTTATCCTCAGCTTCCAGGGATCATCCAGGAGGGTGATTATTGCATCAGAGATGAAGATGAACGAATAATAGATAGAGGACAAGCAGAAACGACAATGAAGATGAATCCAAAACTCCAGAAGTAAGAAAAACCGAGATGTCTGGAAACTAGGAGAAGAATGAGGTTCGGAAAGATGAGGAAGAAGATACAGAAGGAGAAACTGCTGAGAAAAGAATCCCAAGCATTGGAGGAGAAGAATACATTGAGGTCAAGGAAAGGCCAATAGTAAGAAGATGATGGAAGATGATATTTCGAGGACAGAACTTAGAATATAAGCTTTTGAAGAAGCCTGATATGTCAACAGCAAGAAAGAACAGGATCAAGAAACTCTCAGAGAACTCAATCATACAACTGGTGGAGAAGGAGAAGAGAAGCTTTGGTTATGAAGAATCAGAGTGAACCAAATCAACAATCACTGTTACAGCTTCAACTGAACAATATCAAATGCAATTGTACCAGCCAAGGGGGGTACCAGGTGTTTCATACCCACAGACAGTTTCTGGACAGACACAGAATTGGAGAGGAAGAGGACGAGAAGGCTTAGAAGGAGGAGGAAGATTTCAGCTACACTTCCAGCAACTTTCAGAAGAATGTTATAATTGTGGACAGGTTGGTCACTTTACCTGTGAGTGCAATAAGTCAGGAGGAAACAACAGAGGACATTTCTGAGGAAGATAAAGGAGCAAGTGAAGATCACCTGTTCTACAGGTGAACCCTAAAGATTCTCGAGTGCCTAGAAGATACGAAGGGGGGTGTCAGCTGATAGCACCGATTAGAGAAGAAGAGAAAATATCTAACAATTGAAGTGAAAACAAAGGACTATGAGAAATAATGGTGAATAGTGGAAAAACTTATCTGTGTTCAGCCTAAAGAGGGTAAACATCTCACTATGTAAAATTAACTAATTAGGATAGGGATTTGGGGTAGTAAAACAGCAAATTACTCTTAAGGAACCAATTGAGCTCTGCTATAAAAATCAAAGAGAAATTAAAATAGACATACTAATATTAGAACATATACCTATTGCATTGTTGGAAAGAGATGCATTGTGTAAATTGAACTGTACAATAAGATGTACACTAGACGACTGTCTGGTAGAAGATTTTAAAAGAATAGGGTTTTTGGGAATCATATTTGCTTAAAAAGATAATATCATAGGAAGGATGATAATCTATTAGACTGCCTATTAGACAATCTGTCTGAAAAATAAAGTTAAAAGGGGTGACTGTTATTCTGGGTTACATTCTTACACCAAGAGATTTCAGGCTAAGCTAAAAGGTGTTTAGTCGTTTGCCAAGTCTGTGTGTAAAGAAGTCATCACATATTCTAAAAAGTGGTGGTAAAGGATTTTGTGAATAAATCAGTGGAAAAGGTTTTTAAAGGTTAGGAGAAAAGATTAGATTAAAATAAGTTAGGAGAACTAGGTTGAAGGGACTCTAAGACAGTAAGCTAAGTTTCAAAGTTAGTAGTAAGAGAGAGAACAGTGGTGAAGGACATTTTAGAGTAGGAAGATCAAGGTAATTGTAGGTGTATTTTTATAATCAAAAGGTTGAAAGTTAGGGTTTAGAGTAGGAAGAGAGAGTGAATGTAAGTTACATTTACGTCATTTGACACTAGTGGTAATAGATGGAAGTACAAGCAAAGAGTTCAAAGCTTTGGGGAAACTAGATGAAGTAACAACAAGGACATCAACACTTCAGTCTATTAAAACAACAGTGAGAAGCAATTTAACTCTTTCAACATTGATAGTTATTAAAGCCATAAATATATCGCATTTGATTATAAGGGAACCAATAGCTCCAGCACCAATTTGAGAGGAAAAGACTGTTATTAGGGTTAGGATGGGGACGTTCCTCCCACATGGAGAGATAATTATGGAGAAGAAGTATTGTTATCAGGACCAGAAGTAGAAGCTGTTGCACCTAGTCAAAGGAAATATAGTTTGTACAACGATATGAAGTGGAAGAGGGTTATGAGTGATTGTTCATTTATTTTGCGTAATGTTACAGAGAAAGATCAGGGAGAATATATGTGTACTTATCTAGTGCAAGCATTAAAATTTGTTCCGGTTAAGAATTATTGGTTAAAAGACTATGTAATTCATAAAGTGACGCTTATAATGGAAGATTTGAAGTCTGTCGAAGCTTCCGCAGTCACCAAAGGAGGTCAGGAGAAGTATATTATTACAGTAGCCACTCCAACAGTAAATAATACACATAGGATATCGGTAGCTTTCCCACTAGAAATAATTAAGGTTAATACATCAACTAAATCAACTACTTTAATGGTAACTTTGGAAAGGGATTAATGATGCGATGGCAATAGCAAATATAGGAAGTATGACACCGACACCGACAACAACTTTTCTGAAATTAAAGGAGGTAGCAAGAGAGACTCAGGGGTTTATGATACGGATAGAGAGTCAATATAGATTCATCTGAAATAGTGAAGGATACTATCATGGAGGTACAGGATGAGGTCTTTGATTTTAATGACAGACAAGGAGAGGTATCTGATCAGTACCGCTCGTTAGGGAAGAGAGAAACTAAATGCATGTGGTTTGATTCTTCTGTTGTGAAAAATTAGAGATAGAGGGGCAGGTAGAAATCTTTGGTTCCAGTTAACTCATTCTGTAAGATCAGTGAGGAATCTTGAGGGTCCATGTCTGTTGAGAATTCCAGCACCAAACATTTTAGAGACGGTCGTTCGACCTCTATCAAGTATGTGTCAATCTTATGCTTTGTCATGACTGTGGTATCAGCAACAGTCAGTAACAGATAAAATAATGTCGTTGTCAAAACATTTGTTTAAGCCTAGGTTTAGGTGTTCTTGGATAAATGAATTACCCTATGGGAATTTGTTAGATGGGAAGTAAAATCAGGTAACAGCAAACCCTGAAGCATTGGAGGTGAAAGCAGTGAGGGCTAAAAGTTGTTTTTGCTCTAATAAAACATATGATGTAAGGGGCATGTTTATGGGAATATCAGCCTATCATTGAAGGATAAATCTAAGGGAGAAGGGGGGACTTTTTCCATGGTATGGTGTAACATTTGGGAAGATCATATTGATAGTATTAGCTATACTTTGATTCCAGAGAGTTCAGATAGTTATAGATGCATTGAAGAATATAAGGGATGCATTTGGTAGATCTGAAGGAGCTGGATGGTCAGCGAAGACTTGGTTGCAAGATCAGTTAGGCCAGTAGGAGCAGTGATGGATTACATTTTAGTGGCAGCTTTGATAACACTGTGTGTGATGTTTGTAATTTGTTACTGACCTTTGAGAAAGCTATGATATTGAGATAGGTTGGAGAGTGATGCCTGGAGACAACACTCAGATGCCGTTGTTGACTGTTCCTGATCTGGATGAAGATGGACAAGTGGGACTGGATGATAAATATCCTTTTTGATTATTTGATCATTTTTCAATTTTTTTTTCAATATTAGGGTGATTTTAGTATGATGTTATGAATCAAAGGGGGGAAGTGTATGAATGAATCGTATTATCCTAGTTCATTATTCTATCATTTATATTGATTCATACATCATTTATATATAATTTTTATATTCTTAGTTGATATTGATGTTTAATTTGAAAGGGTTGTTTTGCAAAAGATACTGTTTGGTCTTTTCTTTTCTTCCAGAAGCATTTGGGGGAACATGTAGAGATTGAAATACTCAAACAAGGACAATATGAAGGGACAATATGAAAGGACAATGACTGGAGGAGATGAAACAAGGAGGGTGTGGAAAGATTCCGATTCCATCATCAACAATACATTGGAAGAGGAGACTACGGAGGAGATGAAGTGTAGTGGACTACATTCCAGTGTCTGCAATGAAATATGGACATATTTGCATGTGTAATACATAATTTGTGTCATATTCTTAGGTATTAATTTTTGTAGAATGATATTTGATGTTATTGGATACATGTGGGGATCTTAGATGTTTTTGTTTATTTCGTTGATGCTTAGGGACAGGGAGTCTAGGCAGGGAGAGGTCCACTGTAGGGTCCAATGGGTTGACCAGCCTTAGAGTGGACATTTTTTGGATAGTATTTTGTTTGCAGGGGCTTACATGTGTATTTAATTGCATCATAGTTTCAAATGCATTTACATTGTTTATGAGTTTATCTGGAGTATCTAGGTGGTTGCCTGGGGCAGAGGGACCGTGAGAGAATTTTACTGTCTTGATTGATAACGAAGGTTGCCGGACAGTTTTTCGCTCTCACACTCCATAAAGATTTGTTCATATTTCATAATAATGTATTCACACTCCATACAGATTTGTTCATATTTCATAGTAATGTATTCACACTTCATAAACAGTTATTCATATTTCATAGAAAGGTATTTACACTCTAGAGAAAAATGTTTTTTGGTTTAATGTTAAAGATACTCAATAAGATAAATTGTTACTAGTCATAATCCTATTCTGTTTGTTTTCGAGACTTTTAGTTAGTCTTGAAGGGGGGAAATGTAGTGTATTAAAGATTATGACTTTCTTAATGGAACCAGAGGATGTTTATCTTAGTTCAAATGTAGCCGTTTGTAGGGTGACGCCCCAGGGGAGACCGGTGATTGGACGAAAGAGGGAGCAACCCATTTTTGCCATTGTTTATAAGTATGAGCTAGACAAGGAGGCGGCAGAAGCATTCAGATTAATTTGGGACGGTGCTTCTCCAGACACCGTGGGTCTGTAACTTATGCTGTAAACTTGTGATATGAATAAATCTTATGATCCAGGTTCAGTATGAGCGGACTCCTTTGTTCATCAGCAATAATTGCCAGCATTTACTCGATACGACACAAGAAAGCAACAAATTGGACGTTTTGGAATGGCCTAGTCAAAGTCCAGTGGCAGGACTTGAAACGAGCAGTTCATGCTTGAAAACCCACACGTCACTGAGTTAAAGCAGTTCTGCATGGAAGAGTGGGCCAAAATTCCTCCACAGTGATGTGAGAGACTGATCAACAACTACAGGAAGCATTTGGTTGGAGTCATTGCAGCTAAAGGTGGCACAACCAGTTATTGAGTGTAAGGGGGCAATTACTTTTTCACACAGGGGAATTGGGTGTTGCATAACTTTGTTTATGAAATAAATGAAATAAATATGTAATTGTTGTGTTATTTGTTCACTTATCTAATATTAGGTTTTGGTTGAAGATCTGATAACATTCAGTATCACAAATATGCAAAAGTAGAGAAAATTAGAAAGGGGGAAAATACTTTTTCATAGCACTGTAATTGTACCCATATCTGTTCCTATGAATTTAAAATGTCCTTTAACCACAGGGATTATGTGAATTGTGTGAATATATAAGAATGTGCAAAAGAACGCTGTTAAAATGTTCAGCAGAATGTTTTCATATCCAAATCATTAGCATATCTATCTTATTGCACATGTCTGTAAGATAACGAGTAGATTTAATCAATCATTGATATCATTTGTCCATAACTTCACAATTTTATTCTATCCTTGAATCCTTAATGTAAGTGTTTGATGGCATGTGAAGCATTAGAGCAAATGCTATTGTGGATTGATTGCAGACTATTGATTGTAAGACTACTCGGACTACTCAGGGGGTGGGTGGGTGTCTGGCCCAGATACAGCCTGTTATTTAGCTGTACTTACACATGGCTCTGCGATATACTCTTCATGCGTCTTAAGTAGATAGAGGAACATAAAGTTAAAAAAACTCATTACCGGTATTAGAAAAAGAAACTCCAGCACAATGGCATTTTTGTTATGTCAGATGAATAATCAGAATGTCAGATATGAATAATCAAAACTACCCAGCTAATGTCTGAAAGCTGAACAATAATATAATTTAAACTACAGCAGACGGACTTCGGGAGAGCCTGGGAAGCCATAAGCACTTAATTTTAAAAGAGCTCGATGCTTTTAAAACTAACAGTAGGCCTACTGTAAAATAAAGAGTTAAATCTAATAGAGACTTATGAGATAATGGTGTGAGGAAGTCGGTAATGTCTTAACACCATGGATCTTATAACAGATTATTACATTTATAAACATCTCTCATGGTATTACGTTGCTATCATGTCTCGTTCACAGCTCTCTGAAAGCCCTGTGACACCATTGTCTTTGATTAAGCTAGATATTCAAAAGCCTGTTACAACATTATAGACCATCTCCGCTTATTCATCAAGCAGGGAGCATAATTGTTTTACAAAAGTGATTTTAAGTGAGAATATCGCGTTATCATGGGGAACTAAGGGTTTAATGTAGCATAATTCCTAGGCATGTAGTAATTATGTTTTAAAAGTTATTATATTGTTTAAAAGCTATTATGAGGCAACCTGACAAACATGATTTTTTAAATATATGTTTAATCTACAAATAAAGTATTTTAAATCACTGAGCACCATGTGCTCTCCTGAAAATACATCTACAATCTACTTCCACAGAAACCGTGACATGGTGACATGATAGTGTCAACTCACCTCTGTCACCTCCTCCTCCTCCTCTCGAATATCCTCTCTGTACTTGTCATCCGGCTGGGGCACCACTTTGCTCAGTCCCTCTGCAATCCACTTTATCACCCCATTCCTGTTGGAAGTAGGAATATTCAGTCAATTGATAGAGCTATCAAACTTTTCCACAATATTTCCACATTTCAACATACTTTGAAGTAATATACAACAACAAAACGTCAACAGAATCAACAAAACCAACACTTAAATAAAGTCCTCTCTTTGTACCTTTCGTCCTCTCTTTGTACCTCCTGCAGTGACTGATGGATGGAAGCAGAAAGTGGAGGGATAGTATTATAGAAACATAGAATCACATATTAACCCTTTATACAGATTAAAAAAGACATACACTGATTAAATTACAGGCTGGTTGATTGATACAGGTTGTGTTTGGTACAGTAGGTAAGGTTGTCTAACATTCACCCTGGATACAGAGTTAGATCTGCTGAGGTTAGGGGTGCCTGTTGGTTGAGGCAGAGCACTAGTAAAGCCATTGGAGAGCCAGGTCATCACTCCACTCTGACTCTGAATACTGAGAGAGAGACAGAAAGAGAGAGAGGGAGAGGGAGAGAGAGAGAGAGAGAGAGAGAGAGAGAGAGAGAGAGAGAGAGAGAGAGAGAGAGAGAGAGAGAGAGAGAGAGAGAGAGAGGGAGAGGGAGAGGGAGAGGGAGAGAGAGATCATCATCACCACCGCCACCTTCATCACCATCATGGCAAAAAATTCTGTATGCAAGCAGACCAGCCAGTTCACAGGTCAAATTTAACACACGTACCCGTTGTCCTCTGAATTATCCTCTTCCTTCTGTTTGGCTGGTTTTGCATTGACTGTTGAGATTCATGTACATAAAACAGAAGTGAAGAAGAGGGTCAACAAATTGAATGAGCATTTATAAAACACACTTATTCACAGTTGTTTCATTGTGTTACAAAGCTATGATACACTGTTTGAAGAACAGGAGCATGACCTTCTTTTCTGACTTCATCTTTAGACACTTTTTGCTTTTGGAGAGAAAGATGGAGAGAGACAATCAGGTAACGTGAAGAGGGCAAGTCTTTTTTTGTCATTTTAAAAATATTTTTTGGTAATATCATGTGAGGTGATCAGATATTCAGGTGAGTTGATCTGTGAGGAGTTGTGAGTAGTGTGTTCTTACTGGTGCTGCAGGTACGGGATTGGCTGTCTCCTGTCCCAGAGAGCCAGGGGCGTCAGGGGGCTGAGGAACCACTTTCACCACCCAGTTAAACATTCTGAGACAAAGGCAAATACCAGGACAACAGCTCAGTAACTAGGGTAACATCTGCCGAGGTCAGCATCCCATAATATGAATAAACCAGATTTGTTTCTATGGTACCTCAGAGACAGTCAGAAATGCTGTAATGGAACATGAAACTCCTGAAGGTTCATCTAGTCACATCATTTACATTTTAGTCATTTAGCAGACGCTCTTATCCAGAGCGACTTACAGTTAGTGAGTGCATACATTTTCATACTGGCCCCCCATGGGAAACGAACCCACAACCCTGGCGTTGCAAGCGCCATGCTCTACCAACTGAGCTACAGGGGTCTTAGAGACCATGCTGATTATAACAGTCATTTTTCATGCACGTGAAATAGTTTTTTCAATGTCATGTCATGTGGGATCTTGTGGGGAGCTTTGACTTTGGCTCTTGCTGGCAGATGTTGCGTTGTTCTATATTTTCATTTTATTTATTTTTATTTTATTTCACTTTTATTTAACCAGGTAAGCCAGTTGAGAACATTTACAACTGCGACCTGGCCAAGATAAAGCAAAGCAGTGCGATAAAAACAACAACACAGAGTTACATATGGGGTAAACAAAACATAAAGTCAAAAATACAACAGAAAATATATGTAGTATATTTGTAGTAAGTTATGGAGGTAAGGCAATAAATAAATAGGCCATAATGCAAAAATAGTTACAATTTCGTAAATAACACTGGAATGATAGATGTGCAAAAGATGATGTGCAAATAGAGATACTGGGGTGCAAATTAGCAAAATAAATAACAATATGGGGATGAGGTAGTTGGGTGGGCTAATTTCAGAAAGGCTGTGTACAGGTGCAGTGATTGGTAAGCTGCTCTGACAACTGACGCTTAAAATTAGTGAGGGAGATAAGAGTCTCCAGCTTCAAAGATTTTTGCAGTTCGTTCCAGTCATTGGCAGCAGAGAACTGGAAGGAATGGCGGCCAAAGGAGGTGTTGACTTTGGGGATGACCAGTGAGATATACCTGCTGGAGCGCAGACTACGGGTGGGTGTTGCTATGGTGACCAGTGAGCTAAGATAAGACAGGGATTTGCCTAGCAGTGATTTATAGATGACCTGGAGCCAGTGGGTTTGGCGTCGAATATGTAGTGAGGGCCAGCCAACAAGAGCGTACAGGTCACAATGGTGGGTAGTATATGGGGCTTTGGTGACAAAATGGATGGCACTGTGATATACTACATCCAATTTGCTGAGTAGAGTGTTGGAGGCTATTTTGTAAATGACATCGCCGAAGTCAAGGATCGGTAGGTTAGTCAGTTTTACGAGGGCATGTTTGGCAGCATGAGTGAAGAAGGCTTTGTTGCGAAATAGGAAGCCGATTCTAGATCTAACTTTTGATTGGAGATGCTTAATGTGAGTCTGGAAAGGAGAGTTTACAGTCTAACCAGACACCTAGGTATTTGTAGTTGTCCACATATTCTAGGTCAGACCCGCCTAGAGTAGTGATTCGAGTCGGGTGGGCGGGTGCAAACTGCGTTCGGTTGAAGAGCATGCATTTAGTTTTACTAGTGTTTAAGAGCAGTCAACAGGTCCTCCGATTTGACACATTGAACTCTATCTGAGAAGTAGTTGGTGAACCAGGCAAGGCAGTCATTAGAGAAACCAAGGCTATTTAGTCTGCCAATAAGAATGCGATGGTTGACAGAGTCGAAAGCCTTGGCCAGGTCGATGAAGACAGCTGCGCAGTACTGTCTTTTATCGATCGCAGTTAAAATATCGTTTAGGACCTTGAGCGTGGCTGAGGTGCACCCATGACCAGCTCGGAAACCGGATTGCATAGCGGAGAAGGTACGGTGGGATTCGAAATGGTCAGTGATCTGTTTGTTAACTTGGCTTTCAAATACTTTCGAAAGGCAGGGCAGGTTGGATATAGGTCTGTAACAGTTTGGATCTAGAGTGTCACCCCCTTTGAAGAGGGGGATGACCGCGGCAGCTTTCCAATCTCTGGGGATCTCAGACGTTACGAAAGAGAGGTTGAACAGGCTAGTAATAGGGGTTGCGACAATTTCGGCGGCTAATTTTAGAAAGAAAGGGTCCAGATTGTCTAGCCCAGCTGATTTGTAGGGGTCCAGATTTTTCAGCTCTTTCAGAACATCAGCTGTCTGAATTTGTGTGAAGGAGAAGCGGGGGGGCATGGGCAAGTTGCAGCGGAGGGTGCAGAGCTGGTGGCCGGGGTAGTGGTAGCCAGGTGGAAAGCATGGCCAGCCGTAGCAAAATGCTTGTTGAAATTCTCGATTATTGTAGATTTATCGGTGCTGACAGTGTTTCCTAGCCTCAGTGCAGTGGGCAGTTGGGAGGAGGTGCTCTTATTTTCCATGGACAAATTCAGTGTCCCAAAACTTTTTGAAGTTCCTGACTTCCCTGAAAATGTGCATATCGCAGGGGCTGTTCGATGCTAATGCAGTATGCCACAGGATGTTTTTGTGCTGGTCAAGGACAGTCAAGTCTGAGGAGAACCAGGGGCTATATCTGTTCTTAGTTCTGAATTTTTTGAATGGGGCATGCTTATTTAAGATTGAGAGGAAAGCACTTTTAAAGAACAACCAGGCATCCTCTACTGACGGAATGAGGTCAATATCCATCCAGGATACCCGGGCCAGGTCAATTAGAAAAGCCTGCTCGCTAAAGTGTTTTAGGGAGCGTTTGACAGTGATGAGGGGTGGTCGTTTGACCGCGGAGCCATTACGGACGCAGGCAATAAGGCAGTGATCGCTGAGATCCTGGTTGAAGACAGCGGTCATTGCCAATAATCGCTCTCCACATGCTGCTTGAAGATAACAATTGCCAGTACTTGAGCCTGTGATTAAAGTAGCATCAAATTCAACAACAATTTATTCTCCAACTGTACATGCCAAGTGAGATCATGTTGCACCCACTCTGTCGCACCAACAAAACCTGTACTCTGCCACACTAGTATACCTGTAGAGAACCTGTGCATGCTGGCCATTTAATCCCAAACTGATTTCGAACTGACTTTCTCAACTCTGATAGATTATCCCTTGCCACTTGATATTTGGCCTAATCTGAGGATTAAACTCAAACTGTGCACCTTTGATTTCTTTGCATCAAAGCAGGCACCAGTATATTACTATTTTATAGTCACAAAACACACTCTACCAGTGCAGCCTAAAGTGCTATGCAAAAGTGGAGGATTCGCCCCTGCAGACGATAGCACTAGCAGTAGTCTGTACCACCTGCTCTGTAACCAACAACTGCGCAAACATAATCAAAGTGAACTATTCTAAAACCCACATTCTATCAACTATTGCAAGGATTATCAATTTGCACAACACCACCACAACTACTTTTAAATATTCACATATACCTGTAAATATTTACACACAAGCATCACAATCTATTTACAATAGAAGCACACCACAACACTGACATCTCACCAAAACATTTGAAAAGAAACCCCTTAGTAAATCCAGTCAACTCAACGTGCAGAGATTAGGTGAAAAGGTAGTATTAATATATTTTACCTGTATGTTCAGTGGTGCAGCTGCATACCTGACAGGGACACAGAGCCCAGGACGGACAGCAATGTTCTGGCTGGATTAGGATGAGACTCGGCTAACGGGATTATGGACTTGAAGGACGGCACTATCCTGCTGAGATTAGCAATGAGAACAATGAAAACCTCAGGCCGTTTATGTACCCCAAAGCCCCAGGCCCAAACTAACAAGATTCTATACTGTAGAAGTTTGAATAAATGTAGTTGTTTGAGTTGTATTAATAAAACAGTTTGAGCTTTTAACAGGGGTCACTGTCAGTGGAGTGCCATGTGGAGTGGTACTCAGTAGTTAACACTGTAGCTACTATGTTCAGAATGTGTGTATCTCTCTCCTTATAATTGTCTTCTTGCTGCTAGTATAACTGTCTATTCTCATTATTGTGAAATGTACATAACAACAGACGTAACTCTTGTTGTGGTGTGTGGTTACACTTTGGGCTATAAAAAGGTGTCCTTGTAGTAAACAGTGTTATCCCTGTAGCACACGCCAAGGGATCATTACCTGTGATGCATGTCTGTCAGGGACAATCAGGGACTGGGTGACTTCTAGGAACAGGACATGCACTCAGCACATGGCATTACACTAGGTTTGCCTTGGGCAAATGAATGGCCATTGGTTTCCTGATAGCTTAAAACTGTGTCCAGGAAGATTACGTGTAATAAGCCACTTGTACATCACGAGGGGACCGTCAGCCTCAGCAGAACAAGGGATTGAGCAGCCAGGTTAAACCCATAACAATCTAGAACGTCTAAGACATGGGGGCTCACATCGGTCCCTTACAGCAATCTCTAATGGCTGCATCTTGTTCAGGAATCTACAGATGTTTTGTAACATCTGCAGACATCAGTGAATAAGCCCCGTCTGCAGGGTTCTTTTGTAGGGTCTGTTAGATCCCCTAGAACCCCTGTCTTCGAGTACTTGGGGGGTATCCACAAGTGGAGAAGATGAGAAACACTCCTCTATGGCTCTGTCTCTAGATGGAGTTGTTTAGGACTGAGCAACTAAAAGGCAGGTGATCCCATAAAGAGATAAAGGAGGGATAAGCCAGGAGGAAGAAGGTGATGACACCTCTGGGTGACCAGGATGGAAGAATGAACATGGTGGTGCCATACTGTCCTCGATTCTGATTGGACGACACACAGTGGTGACAGGTAAGCGTTAGCCAGTTCCATTAGAGGAAATAAGCATGCCAGAAAATTACTTATTAGAGAGAGGGTGCGAGGACAGAATGGAGGAAAAGAGAGAGCGAGAGAGAGAGAGAAAAAGTACGAAAGATGGGTGGTCTGTAGAATCCAGAAAGAGAAAGGTGGTGGCAATGTCTGAGCTGATTGGGTGATTTGTGAGATTGAAGCTAATCCTGATTCACTGTGGCATTAAGTCATCAGTGAGGTGTTCTCACACGCACACTTTAGACCATTTGAGGCTATTACATTTTAAAATAAGGCTGTGTTTAAAGTAATTTGACGTCAGAGGTTGTATCTATAGTATGTCACAGTAGCATAGAGAAGTCATTCAGAGTCAAATAATACTGTCCAGTCGGTGTTCCATGCTATACTCATTGATAATCCTCAGTACAAAGTCTCCATCTTTTGGTCAAGTTTAGAAATACAGGCATTACATCAACTGCTGTTTGAATACAGTCTAAAAAAATACTCATAATAGCATGCTCACTCCAAATTGCATGCAAAGACTTGTTTGCCATAATTCATGTTTTATTTTGAAATCCTTATACATTTCATACATTTGTGTAAAGGCTTTACATGTCCTGCATGCATCATTTAACTCTGTTAATGTACAGAGAGCAAAACACAAAATGTTGTGCAAATTCTAAAAAGTGGAATAAAACCATTTTCGCACAACGTCCATTTTAAGTATTCCGTCCTCTCCAACAACCAACCAATAAAAAACAAACAATAAATGACAAAACACAGGTGATCAAAACTGACCACAAACCTCAAGCATATGACCATTGTTGTTTACATGTGCATAGTGGCTTTGCTGAGGAAAAACCTCTATAACTAATGGTCTTCATCTGTCAATTGCACAATACAATAATTGCACTTTGGGTGTTGTATAAAAAGTGTTTGGCCTTTGAATGAGAGAAGTTGGCACACAAAGAGTTGGCAATAAAGGAAGAGGGTGCAGAGAGGGGCATTTATATTTTTTAAAATGGCAACAAGGAGTTGTAGGACATAATTTATGGTTAAATTCAACGTGAATACTCCAACAATCCTCATCACAAACCCCTGCGACCTATCATCACAGATTGGAACTAAAGCCTCTCCTAGGCAGACAGTATAGAGCAGATTCTCAGATCTAAACAGAGACTGCAGATGGAGTATGTCTACAGTGAAACATGGTGGCAGGGGAGGGGGAGTTTCACAGGAAGACATCTCCAGCCAAACCGCTCAGAAAAAAAAGAATTGAAAAATAGGAGTGGGGCTCGCTAATCTAGGTCAGGAGGCACAATGCCAATGGAGCTCCGCCCCTCCCCTTTGTCCCCCCTCCCTCCCCTTGCCTCCCCCTCCCCTAAGAGAAAATAACTCTAACTTAGGCAAAGGAAATGCTGGCAGGCCTCCTAACCCCTCCCCCGGCTCTGCACCCAAAATGACTAAATCAGCAACATCTGGGTAATGTCAACCAGACCCAGCTATGTTCTAGCAGGCTTTCAGCCTTCCTAAATATGTGCACGATGAGATATAACCCTTTTTGAACCCCTGCATTTCATCTCGCCCAAGGGGGTCTGAATATCAATATCTAAATTGGCCCTTTTGTGGATAAAGTCTGGGCTGTTGTAGTTGAGGGGGTAGACTAGAGGAAAGACACAGTGGGAGGTGGTGGTCTTGTGTTTTCAGCACACACAACTGTTAGATATTCCTTTGCTGGTTGTAGACACGCACCACCTCTGTTTTATAAGGACATTCGTGGAAATCTTTGGCTTAAACACATAAAAAACTCAAACCGCAACAAACTACCAACAAAACAAATCTAAACACAGGGTGTTAAAAGTGCAAATTGTCTGTTATAAACTGGTAAAGGGGGAAAGATAGGGAGATGATGTGCTTGTATTTTTATTTAATGTTTGTGTGTGTACGTATGCAAACTGCATGTGCCTTTGTATGGTGTATGTGTGTGAGTGCGCGTGTATGTATGTGTGAATCCAGTTCTGGATCACATCAAACCCACTCTTGCAGGGATCGTTTGCAATGGACCAAAAGTCTGGGCGCCTCTTTCTTCTGCAGGGTGTTAATAATAGCATAGATCAATAGTAGGATGCACAGCACCAGGACCAGCGGCACCGTCACCATGATCAGGGTCATAACCTTGGCCTCGTTCTCAGCCATCTTCACCACCACATCCACCTCTTTGTCCTCTGCATCAGGTTCATAATCCACATCGTTGGTGTAATCCTTATCTGTGTCTCGGTCCACATCATCCGGGTCTGAACCAACTGGTGGTTGTTGTTTTGGTTGGTCTACTGTGGGCCACTTGCGGCCTGTAACTGTATCATCTGTATCTGGGTCTGGGTCCACGTCCGGGGCTCCATCACAGCCCATAAAGTCTTTAAGGATGGATCTGGGGTAGCCTGGGTCATCCTTCATTTTCTGGTTATCAAACCTCCAGTACTTGGAGCCCTTGTAGAAGTAGGTGTAAGCTGGGTAGGTAGGGGAAGACAAAATATTGTTGATGCTATTTTTAAGTCTGAGCCATTGTTAATTGTTTTGGCTATGCATCTTCTGATCCAACTGTTTATTCATTATGACACAAGTTCATCACACTTCACAGGATAGTGTCATTGCCGAGCCGTGCTAGTGATAGTTACAGTACTGTGAAGCTTCACTTGGACTAGAGACTGTTTTTAATTCTCCTTCACAAGTACCTTTCCCTTTTGATGAAAACAACTTATCTGGAAGACATTTGGACCATCAGATTTGTTTTTTCACTATAGGAAACCACTTTGAAAAGCATTAGCTGGGGTGGGAAATTCTGAGACGTCTACATTAGACTACTTGTGCCAGGCACTCCATTTTTGGGTGAAGCATGGGCGCCTCTCCAAACCAAAGATCTCATGCGTCCCAACCCTTTCCCCTCTCAGCTCAGAATCTATAGCCTCCCTCCATTTTTACGGCCAGTTTCCCTTATAGTGACTCACTCACCACCATCGTCGCTGAGGAAGGCTCCTTTAGGAGAGGATGGGACCTTGCCCCACCTGGAGACAGGTTTAGGGTAGTCTCTGTCACCCGTGCGGGACTCTTCATCAAAACGCCAGTATCTGCAGGTGACAAGAGAGATGATTAAACACATAGCAGTTCAATGGACTGATGATTACTACCACAAAGAAACGTACTGTATGTCTTTCTGTCTCTCAAAAGTCAGGGCTAAAACTGCTTTCCCTTGACTAAATGAATGTCATTTAACTTTCACATGTATCATTTCACACTACAAAAAATATAATTAATCAGTCAGTTAGTTGAGATCAGGTATGGTAGGGTAAAAGCAAGGCATTCGGGGGCATGTGGTCACCTGTCTCCTCTGAAGAAGTATGTGTAGCCGGTGGGCTCCCACCAGATGGCTGTGTCGATCCTGTCTGAGGGGATGCCCTGACCATACTCTACCAGGGGCTGGGGGTAACCAGGCACCACATCAGCCTCCCTGAACACCCAGTACCTGTCCCCTACACAGGGAGAGGACAGAGGACAGGGTAGAGGGCAGAGGAGAGGGTAGAGGACAGAGGAGAGGGTAGAGGACAGAGGAGAGGGTAGACAGAGGAGAGGGTAGAGGACAGAGGAGAGGGTAGAGGGCGGAGGACAGAGGAGAGGGTAGAGGACAGAGGAGAGGGTAGAGGACAAGAGGAGAGGGTAGAGGACAGAGGGTGGAGAGGACCATAAAGAAGAGGAAGATGTGAGAAGAGAGGAAAGAGAAGTTAAGCACAGGCTTCATTTGCAAGATTTGATGCCAGTGATTTGTTATCTCAGATTCAACAAACAAAGTTTCCAATAACAGAGCCAAAAATATAGCACTCTTAAAAACACTAAAGAACATTCAACCGCTGTAAACAGACTACTAATGCAACTATTGATTCTCCTTCATGTGAGAACACACAGAAAGTAAAAAGAGTCAGAACACATAAAGAAATGGTGCAGCCCGTACCCCTGCTCTACTCTATCCCCTCCAATTCTTATTCTCTACTCAAAGTGAAACCTTAGAAATCAGCATCTGGAGCAGCGACTGATGCAATCCATCCAGGCCTGCCAGCTGCTTTCCACTGCTGCTAGCTGCACCCCATGAGCTTAATCCCCTGACTGTAGTTTTAAACAAGAGGAATGCAGTGGAGAAGGATGATATCTTGGTCACTGTGTTTCTAGAGTGTATAGACCCAAGTACCTTTCAACAATTCTACAAAAAATAAACTTCATATGAGATTCAAGGAAAATATAGACCTTTGAAAAAAACAAATTTCCCATCATGCCGTTCATAGCCAGAGTCTATATCATCAGGTAGTCCAACCCAGAAGACAGAAATGGGCATTGGGTAGTTGTCCAGAACATGGTTCCTTCTAACTCTCCAGAACCAGTGACCCTGGCAAGGACAGAAGACACCATCAGAACATATTTACTAACTTCATTCTTCTTTTTTGGGAGTATGAATTAATCAAACTAAACAAAAACGGTGTATTCTTAGAATAGCCCTGCTTCTCACCTTGAAGACAAACATCTCCCCTCGCAGCATGGTGACCGTATCAAAGTCCCCGTCACAGATGTCGGGGGCGGTGTGGTCTGGCTGCATGGGGCCACGAGGCTTATCTCTCCTGATGTAGGGGGTCACCGGCACAGCGTCAGGCCAGGGGATGGTGGGTTCTGGGTCAGGTATTGGAGGGAGGTGAGGTGCGTCTGTGGGATCTGGTTCTGGTTCTTGTTGGTCTGGGGTATCAGGGTCATAGGTGGGGCTGGGGGGGTCTGTCTCAAGAGAACTATAAGGGGTGGTGGTGGGGTCTAGATCTGGAGGAGCAGTAGTGGTGGGGTCTTGGTGAGGGGTGGTGTCATCATTGGTGGTGGTGGGTGGGTCCTGAGTGGACGCATCGTCTGGAGGTCCTGCAAAATTCAAGATGATGACATTATAAATGCCACAAGTTTGAATAAATGAATCTAACACATATCCCTGCTTGCTCTGTCCCCCCCCCCCTCCCTCTCCCTCTGTTGCTTGTTTGCGCACAAGCGCACACACACACAGAGAGAGTCTAATTTTCCACTCCGTGCTGTGGCAGGAAGCCCATGAAGCTTATTGGGAAGGAAGCCTTCCTGGTTGCACATTGACACAGAGAGGAAAAACAGACATACAGTACTTACACAAGACTCACAACCTTTAAAGGGATACTTCAGGATTTTGGCAATGAGGCCCTTTATCTACTTGCCCAGAGATGAACTCGTGGATGCCATTTTTGTGTCTCTGCGTGCAGTTTGAAGGAAGTTGCTAACTAGCGCAATTGCTAATGACGGTTAGCATTGGCTCGCGAAGCTATCTCTAACTTCCTTCTTACTGGACACAGAGACATAAAAATGGTATCCACAAGTTCATCTGACTCTGAGGAAGTAGATAAAGGGCCTCATTGCCAAAATCCTGAAGTATCTGTTTAACTATGAGTGTGAACTTCGATAAGGATCACTAAATACTATCTTCAGTGTGTCTGCAGTGCACATACAAACATTCACTAGTTCTATGACACACAAACGCACAATGACTTCTATTCAGTCATGGAAAGAGTAAGGTCATTGTAAAGGCATGTATGGCATGACCCTGTGAGGGAGAATCTCAATTGAAGGGGGTCTATTGTGTGTGTGTGCATGTGGGTGTTCATGCGTGCGTGTGTATGTGTGTGTGTGTGTGTGTGTATGTGTATGTGTATGTGTATGTGTATGTGTGTGTGTGTGTGTGTTTGTGTGTGTGTTGTGGGGGCCTAAGGAAGGGCTCCTCACCATATATCTTCTGTATTCCATTCCTGTCATCCTCTGGGAGTGAAAAGGTCTTTGTGTCCATATACTTGTACAAGGGAGCCATGATGGCATTGGGGTTATCAGAGTGCTCCAGACCCAGAGCATGGCCCAGCTCATGCACCGCAACCAGGAACAGGTCAATACCTGGGGGGAGAAGAGGGAGGAATGGAGAGAGGGAGAGAGAAAGATAGGAAGGAAAGAAAATAAATATCAAAAGATATTAATAGGGCATTCATTTTGATGAAAATGACGTGGAAATAGTAGCAGTAATTTGTCTGTATATAATGACTGATTGAGGGGACAAAGGGGGCAAAGGGGACAAAGTGTCTACCTAACCTGATGGATTATGGTTGTCAAGTGTCCACGGTTCGTCTGCGTCAAAGTGTGTGTCTCCACCCATACCGGGCCCTGGGTAGTAGGCATGAGCCAGTGACCCCCCTTCGCCGTCAAACAGAGACATGTCTCCATGGAAACCAGAGGCAAACAACAGCATGATATCTAGCGCGTCCTGGCTGCTGTTGGTGATGTCTTGGAAAGCGATTTCTTCAAAGCTCAGCGGTGTCACATGCTCCCACACCTCAAAGGCCTTGCGGATGGCCTCCTGTGTCCTCTCTTCACCGACCTTTGGGGTAGTATTCATAATGCTGGGAGAGGGGGTTGAGGAAAGGACAAGATATTCTTAGCACTTACACATACTACACTGAACAAAAATATAAACGCAACATGTAAAATGTTGGTCCCATGTTTCATGAGCTGAAATAAAAGATCCAATACATTTTCCATACGCACAAGAAGCTTATTTCTCTCAAATTTTGTGCACAAATTTGTTTACATCCATGTTAGTGAGCATTTCTCCTTTGCCAAGATAATCCATCCACCTGACAGGTCTGGCATTTCAAGAAGCTGATTAAACAGCATGATCATTACGCAGGTGCACCTTGTGCTGGGGACAATAAATGGGCACTCTAAAATGTGCAGTTTTGTCACACAACACAATACCACAGATGTCTCAAGTTTTGAGGGAGCGTGCAATTGGCATGCTGACTGCAGGAATGTCCACCAGAGCTGTTGCCAGAGAATTGAATGTTCATTTCTCTACGATATGCTGCCTCCAATGTAGTTTTAGAGAATTTGGCAGTACGTCCAACCGGCCTCACAACCGCAGACCACGTGTATGACGTTGTGTGGGTGAGCGGTTTGCTGACGTCAGCATTGTGAACAGAGTGCCCCATGGTGGCGTTGGGGTTATAGTATGGGCAGGCATAAGCTACGGACAATGAACACAATTGCATTTTATCGATGGCAATTGACGAGATCCTGAGGCCCATTGTCGTGCCATTCATCCGCCACCATCACCTCATGTTTCAGCATGATAATGCACAGCCCCGTGTCACAAGGATCTGTACACAATTCCTGGAAGCTGAACATTTCCCAGTTCTTCAATGGGCTGCATACTCACCAGACATGCCACCCATTGGGAATGGTTGAGATGCTCTAGATTGATGTGTACGACAGCGTGTTCCAGTTCCTGCCAATGTCCTCCAACTTCGCACAGCCATTGAAGAGGAGTGGGACAACATTCCACAGGCCACAATCAACACCCTTATCAACTCTATGCGAAGGAGATGTGTCGCGCTGCATGAGGCAAATGGTGGTCACACTAGATCCACAGCAGATCTTACATCTAATCCACACCCCTACCTTTTTTTAAAGGTATCTGTGACCAACAGATGCATATCTGTATTCCCAGTCATGTGAAATCCATATATTAGGGCCTAATTAATTTATTTCAATTGACTGTTTTCCTTATATGAACTGTAACTCAGTAAAATCTATGAAATTGTTGCATGTTGCATTTATATTTTTGTTCAGTATATATAGAGAGGGTCATTACAAATGAAGTATGTGTTGTCAGTGGTCTATACACATATGGGAATGCAGTTATCTTTGACATATTGTTAATATTGACGCTTTGCACGGCCGTCAGTTCAAGCAGGGGGAAATCTGTGAGATTCCCAAAATGGTTTTCTTAGAATCCCCCAGCATACATAGACCTACCACACACCTGTAGGTCAGATGGTTCTTGTCCCACCTCTGGTCAGTGAGAGTGTAGCGTTTCCGCCTCACACCGTTCTCAGTCTGCCCAAAAGATTTGTCTGGGACTCCACAGCGAGGCCTTCTCATGGCCCTAAAGGGAAGAGAGAAAAACACAATTGAAAAGAGCCCTAATAACCACAGATAAGATTAGATACATTAATGTTAATTTAAGGCTAGAGAGTGGTTCCATACTCCTAGACCAGGAGGTGCAACTTTTATCTGGCTCAGAATAGCTCTATAAATGTAATCATGACCCTACATTATCTTGACATCATTATCAATTTAGTCTATCAGGCTGTACAGTCAACCTGGTGGGCTGCAGACACTAGGAGAATAGTATAATTTAGGCTGTCAGTGCCATCCATACTTCAGTGTGGCAGTGTCCATCTCTCCAGTGACCTCCAGGCCATAGAAGCGCTGCATGTCGCTGACGGCATTTGACAGGATCTGAGAGGACTGCATGGTGGACATTTGTCTACTGGCCTGGGACAGGTAGCCAAAACTCCGCAACCAAGACTACAATTACACAACAGGGATAGAGAGATGGAGAGAGAGTGAGTGAGTGTGTGTGAGTGAATGAGTGACAGAGAAAGAGCCAGAGAGAGATAGAGAAAGCGACAAAGAGAATGAGAGAGAAACAACAAATGGGGAGAGAGAGGGGTTAAAAAATAGAAAAATAGAGACAGAGGACAGAGAAACAGATGGTTTCTATGGCATTCCTCCTTTGAGTCGCA